>NC_022035.1:11123-76197 GCF_000317375.1 Microtus ochrogaster | reverse complement strand
AGACAAAGAGAGAGAGAGAGAGAGACAGAGAGAGAGACGAGAGAGAGAGAGAGAGAGAGAGAGAGAGAGAGAGAGAGAGAGAGATACAGCGTGAGCGTGGCACAGAGGACAGCATGACACAGGGAGTTAGTTCTCTTTTCCACCATCTGAGTCCTGGGGATTGAACTCAGGCTTGGGCTCGGTGGCAGGTACCTTTACTCTCTAGTCTGTCTCACTGACCCTCTGCCATTGTTTTCTATCTCTCTGTGTTCAAGATAGTCTACATTTAAGTTACACACGTAACCACCCTATCACTCTGTTCCTCTGATAGTGATTTCATACCCATGCCACAAACTTATAAAATGAAGCAAAGAGATTTTAATTAGAGTTCTAAAAGTATGGTATCCTGAAAGGACTTTTTTTTATTACAAATGGTAAATATGTTTATATGTATATAAATATATTGAGAGAGAGAGAGAGAGCTCCAAGTTCCAGAAGCTAAGAGGCATATACAAACATAAGATTAGCCATAGCAGTGAGTTCATGGACCCAAACAACACAAGCACTGCATAAGACTGTACATGGGAAGAGCTTCATGCCTCACATCAGTTCAGGCCTCTAATTCTGTCCTAAACTACCATTAATGAGTTAATAATGAAAACGTGATCACCACGTCCATTCAGCATTGCCTTTTGGATGTCTAGTGAGCATCTAAAAGTTCATGTGCCCTATACAGACTTCTGATTTCCCCACCGCAGTGCCAAAGCCAGAAGTTCTCTGCAGTGCAGTAGCTGTGTGGTGTGTTTTTTGTTTTGTTTTGTTTTGTTATTGTTGTTGTTCTTTGGTAGAACCAGTTGTTTCTCATGTTGCCCAGTATACCATGGCTTGGTAAAGCCCCATCTCTTGCCTGCTTTGATGCAGTCGTTTCCCGAGATACTTTGGTGTTCCTGCTTTTCTCTTTGCTCAGCCCATTCTCATCCCAGCTGGCGGGAGACAAATAAATCATTAGAAAAGTCACGTCCCTCCTCTGATATCAAAACTCCAGTAACATTTTCATTTTGCATAGAATAAAATTGCCCACAAGTGCCATGGTCTTAGCATCCTTCCCCATTCGTCCCTGCTATCATTGCCCTTATATCCCTATGAGCTCCTCCTCCTCCACTCTGTTTCATCCAAGTCCGCCCCTTGTTCCTTACCCAGCAGCCAGAGTCCCTCTGTGGACAAGGAACGACTGTTTTTTAACTGAATGTGGTTTATTGTGACAGTTACTAGGTTACTCAGGTTTGGTGTGACTTTGACTAAAGCGAGGAGGGACTTCCAAAAATCGAATATTGAGCTACTTCAGAAGACTTTGCAGAAATTTGTTGCAGGGAAGTATCCCTTCATATTTCAGGAACTGCAGTTTCATCAAAATATGAAATTGACATGGCCTAATTTCAAATATGTTTTAATAGCTTTGTTGAACGTTAGAGCTCATAATCCCTCTCAGTTCTTCTTTCTTTATTACTCTGTAATTACAGGAGATAATAGCTTCTGCTTCTCCTTTTTGCTTTGTCTTAGAGAAGTCATGCAGCTGGTATTCTCACTGGGTGTAGTCCTTCAAATGCAGAAGGCTTGAGAGACAAATATTTACTTCTACCTGTAGCTGGTACTGGAATAGTCAATACTTAGAAGCCTTCTTCTCTGAAAGGGATTATCATCTGACTGAGTACCCTCTGTAACTGTACCTTTTTATTATGAGATGTGGCTCAGGGTACTCACAGTTCTCTTTCTCTTTGTAGCAGGTGTTTGTTTGGGGCTGAAGGTGACCGTGCCTTCACACACTGTCCACGGCATCAGGGGACAGGCCCTCTATCTCCCTGTGCACTATGGCTTCCGCACTCCAGCGTCTGGCATCCAGATCATTTGGCTGTTTGAGCGACTACACACAATGCCCAAATACTTACTGGGCTCTGTGAACGAGTCTGTCGTTCCCGACTTGGAATATCAACACAAGTTCACCATGATGCCACCAAATGCTTCTCTCCTCATCAATCCGCTGCAGTTCACTGATGAGGGCAATTACATTGTGAAGGTCAACATCCAGGGAAATGGAACTCTCTCCTCAAGTCAGAAGATACAAGTCACCGTTGATGGTGAGTCCTCTGTGACAGTGGAGAAGAGGCTAGGTCAAGGCAGAGGAGGCTCAGATAACGAAGGTTCCTAGGCTCTAAGGTCCTGGCTCTCCCAACTCCAAGTGATTTAATTAATATTTAAAGTTTCCTTAATGCCATTACCTATCTATAAGGTTTCCTGAGATTTAATGGTATCTGTATGGAGAGGAGGTACCCAGTGCCCAGCAACAGACCTTTAAGCAATAAGAGAAACATACTGTTTTCTTAGGATTTAAATAAAGCTGCCTCAAAAATGAGGTATGGACATCTTATTTTCTCATTTGTAGGCTGTATTTTGTGAAGGTTCCTATTTTTGATCACTTGAACAACATTTGGTACAACATTTAAGGGAAGATGAGCCAAGGACTCTATGGCTCATTTATTTGGTACAACATTTAAGGGAAGATGAGCCAAGGACTCTATGTCAGGACAATAGAAGTTTGCGGAAATGCGCCCCAAAGGAGACTTAGTTAACTAACCTTCAGACATTTGTTTTTTCTTATGAAAATTTGTAAGTGGCATACCTTGAACATACTATGCACAAAATTCAACTTCTTTTTCTTTGTCCTCTTTATTTGACACTAGTATGTCATTTTACTAAAAATTAAATTGATTCTATTGCTTCCTCAGGCCAAGACTTTGCACACATCTCAGACAATCCCATCTCTCATTACATACACCCTGTCTGCAGGAAACCTAAAAAGCACTCCAGGTGCTTCCAGCGCTGCTTTGCTCCTGCCTCTAACTGTCCTGACCTGAGATTTGTAATAGCTTGCTCCCTACCATCTGTGCTTCTGCTCTTGCTTCGTCCTGTCACAGCAAACACTTGTCACAGCTTCCTAGTGCGCTCAAATGGGTGTCAAAGTACTAACAATAATGTTCAGATCCCAGCATACCTAGAACCCATCTGACTGCATTCTCTACCTCTGTCCTCTGTTCTGGCCACAATGGTTTCTTGCTTTACCTTGAACAGGACAGATACACTCACATCTCAGGTCCTCTGTTCTCACTCTTCGCTATATCCAAACAGTTTCTATCCCAAATATCACTTTCTTTATTTCTTTTAGGCATCTCAATTGTTGTATCTGATGTCTCTCCACTCTATATAACAATATCATCTTAGTCCCAAACACACACACACACACACACACACACACACACACACACACACACACACTGTTCACTGACTTTAATTCTGCTTTTCTCTTTCTTCATCAAACTTCCATCGAACTTACCATCACCTGTAAATAGTACCTGTATTTAACTTTTAGTGTTTCTCTTCCTGACTTGAACATGAGGTCTGTGGGAAGAGGAACATTGTCTGTATTCTTGCTGCTTTTCTTCTCAGTGCTCAGAGCGGTGCTAGCCATAGTAAACACAGTAACCCCTAGGGAGCAAGGAGGGAGGGGAGAGACAAAAGAGGCTACAGGGGACTAAAACACTGACTGCCAGACCAGGTGTCTGCAGAGCAATTGTAGGGAAAGGGGCGAATTACCTAGCCAGAATTTTCATAATTTTTTCCCCCTCAACAGTTTTTCATACAAGTTTTAATAGGACATCCCTTACCTGGATTGTAACATCGGATTTATTCAGGGAAATGAAACCAAAACCTTTAGTAAACAGGCTTTAAGAACCTAAGCAAAAACTTTTTCAAAAGGGGAATGTCAGCTTTGTGTTTGATACGGATGACTAGTCCAGTGATTGGCTTTCCTCGGTTACTATGATGCCTAACTATCTCGTACCACATGCAACCCCACACAGAGACAAATGGGATGTGTTTATCTTGACCAGTGTACACAATTCATTTTTTTAAAAAAAAAACATAATAACATACACAAGTTGCTATTGCAAACCCTCTGCTTTTGCCACAGAAGACAAAGGGTTGAATTAAATGAACAAATGCCAGATGTCCTCAAGTTGTTCAGCTCCCATCCAAGTCGCTTCAACCTCACTTTTCCTAATCTTTCATTTGTTGCCTTTTCCCCTAGGCTGGGAAATGAGGTCTGTTTGCACCCTGATGCAATTTCCTTTGTAGGATAATACATGATATATTTGCCTAAGGAAGAAGCTTCAAACTTGACTCAATGCTTGATGAGAAATCAAAGCTTAAAGTGCTGGATCCAGTCACAGGCTGCCTATGTGTTCTCTGTGATCTTACAGAGATGAAGACTATCAAAGTCTGTCTCTCCAAAGTGCAGGGAAAATACATTGACAAGCGTAAAGGCCTCTTCCCTTTGCCAGTATAGGACATTTAACTCTGAACAAGTAACTATTTCCTTATGTCTGTTGCCTGTTTACTTACATGTGTGTGAGTGTGTTCCAGAACACGCCTCAGAGCACATGTGCAGATCAGTAACTATTTCCTTATGTCTGTTGTCTGTTTACTTACATGTGTGTATGTTCCAGAACACCCCTCAGAGCACATGTGCAGATCAGTAACTATATTCTTATGTCTGTTGTCTGTTTACTTACATGTGTGTGAGTGTGTTCCAGAACATGCTTCAGAGCACATGTGCAGATCAGTAACTATATTCTTGTGTCTGTTGTCTGTTTACTTACATGTATGTGAGTGTTCCAGAACATGCCTCAGAGCACATATGCAGATCAGAAGTAACTTACTAGAGTAGTTTTCGCTCCTTCCACCATGTAGGATCTGGAGATCAAATTCAGGCTTGACAGCAATTGCCTTTATCACTGACCCATCTTGCTGGCTTCCAAGTCGCTATTTTATCAAACAGAGGAAAGAATTTTGAAGATTGGTAATGTTTGTTAAAATGATAGTGGATGTATATGTAATTACCAACCTTATCTGTGTACTTAGAGCTGAAAACCAGGGAAGAAATGTGGTCTTGTTTTCCATGTTGATCCATTTGCCTACTGAGTGCCACATTTATAAAATAAAGCTAGTTTCTCATTACTTCACTTTCTAACAGGAACTTCTATTGGATTTGCTTTGTATATTCCAACTTTTATAAAATCTCAATAATATATCATATCCAACTGTCCAATTAATCCAGTGTTGACTGAAATGTAGACTTTAATTTGTTAATGAAATTGTGTACATGCCACTCTTGAATAATGCCCCAACACGCTTTCAAATGTGCCCCACATGAGCTGTGTAATTTACTCGTCAGATGATGGCTAGAAATTTGAGGCTGCCACATCCCTTCTTGCCAGGTGCTTTAGGTACACTACAGGTCAAAAAGGGAATAACTGTATACATTTGCTTTGCCTGTAAGAGTTACCTTCATGGCAGACAAGCATTTGCCTAACTCACATGAACTCTTAAGTTCAGAGAGAAAGAGGGGGGAAGCGTGATGGTGGAGAAATCTTGATGAAAAGAAAAGCGGAACCCTGGGCTTCCAGCCACTAATGATATAGAAAATAATAGATTAATTGTCAACACTTGAATTCGGGTTCTAGAATTTTATTAGCTGTACCTGTGTAAATACATTTCATGTTTTAGCCATTTTTAAACTTCTATGACTTTTTAATATCCTCTGTTACCCAAGCTGTCTACATTTACAAAATATGAAATGTTGGAATAATTTCCCCAGGACTCTCTATTGGAAAGGCTTCTTAAGGTTTTACTGCCGCCCCACGGATGGAAAAGAATCGTTTCTATGCCTCTTGATCTTGCAGATCCCGTCATGAAGCCAGTGGTCCAGTCACATCCTGATTCTGGGGCTGTGGAGTATGTGGGCAACATTACCTTGACCTGCCAGGTGAAAGGGGGTACCAGGCTAGTTTACCAGTGGCGAAAAAATGGGAAACCTGTTTGCATCAACTCCAGCCACTCGTTTTCTCCCCAAAACAACACCCTTTGGATTGTTCCAGTGACAAAGGAGGACATTGGAAACTATAGCTGCCTTGTGTCAAACCCTGTCAGTGAGGTGGAAAGTGACGTCATTACGCCTACCATATATTGTAAGTTTTGCTTTTGTCTTATGTCTATATTTATGGGAAGGTCTCACATGGGTAGATATAGATAATATCAGCCCCAGGAGTCATCTGGTCTTTATCAGTATTGTAGCTCAGTTCTTGTCATAGTCTTGTGGTCTAGGCATTGTCTGGTCCAGAAATATATCTACTGGCACAACTTTCCCTTTTGAAGACCGAGTTGAAACATTAATCACAGAGAATTCAAAGTGAAATTTGTGATTCTAAGCAATAAGTGATTTCATGGGTAGTGGAATTTTTTTATTTTTATTGATTTATTTTTTTCCATTAAAAAAATTTACACTTCCTCTCCTCCTCCCATTCCCCTCCTACTCCCCGATTCACACTCCTCCCTCCCCCTCCCTCCTTAAGAGAGAGCAGGGGACCCTGCCCTGTGGGAGGTCCAAGGCCCTCCCCACTACATCCAGGCCTAGGAAGCTTTGCATCCAAATAAACTAGGATCCCAAAAAGCCAGTATGTAGTAGAAACAAGTCCCAGTGCCTTTATCAATGGTTTCTCAGTCAGCCCCCATTGTCAGCCACATTCAGAGAGTCTGGTTTCATTTCAGGCTCATTCAGTCCCGGTCTAGCTGGATTTGGTGAGCTCCCATTAGAACAGGCACACTGTCTCAGTGGGTGGACCAACCCCTCGCGGTCCTGACTTCCTTGCTCATCTTCTCCTTCCTTCTGCCCTTCAACCGGACCTTGGGAGCTCAGTCCCTTACTCTGATGAGGTTCTCTGTCTCTATCTCCATCCGTCATCGGACGAAGATTCTATGGTGATAGTCAAGATAATCATCAGTGTGATCATGGGGCAAGGACAGTTCAGGCACCCTCTCCTCTGCTGCCTAAGGACCTAGCTGGGGACATCCCCGTGGACACCTGGGATCCCCTCTCGAGCCAAGTCTCTTGCCAACCCTAAAATGGCTCCCTTAATGTAGATATCTTCTTCCCTGCTCCTATATCTGCCCTTCCTCCATCTCCACACTCCCATTCCCCCAAGCTCTCCCCAGGCTCTCCCTTCTCCCTTCTCTCTCCCCATCTCCCCTTCCCCCAACTCCACCCCCACCCCTACCCCCACCCCGATGCTCCCAACTTTTACCCAGCAATCTTGTTTGCTTCCAATTTCCAGGAGGATCTATATATGTTTTTCTTTGGGTTCACCTTGTTATTTGACTTCTCTGGGCTTGTGAACTATCGGCTTAATGACCTTGGTTTATGGCTAGAGTCCACTAATGAGTGAGTACATTTTCAATCCCAAGAATCCAGTACCACAAAGAGGTGCTGATGCATTCCTCTCGGAGAAGGAGAGGAGATGATGGAGATCCAGGGATGGGATACGTTCTGTAGACTGCATGAGAAAGGAGCACTCCTGGGTTACGTGTGGGAGAGGACTTTGAAGGACAGGTGTTCCCTGTGCCTGTTTTCTCTCCACCATTTCTACATTTGATCTTAGCCGAAGGCTGAAAAGTGATTCTCCCATTTCTGAAAGGAGGATTCAGGAAGGATTCTATGCAGAACCATCTCAAGTGTTTTCCCAAGAAGATCAGTAATTACTTCAGAATTCTAATTCCCTTCGGTTGTTGTTTCCATTGTTGAGATGGAATCTCACGTACAAGTAAAATGTTTCAAACTCTTCAGTTTGTATCATGCTACAATCATAGCTCCAAACAAGGCTCCTCATTTTCTTTATTCTAGTATTTTTCTAGCCATTAGAGTCATAGCACTACCTCTAATATGATTAAATCTCTATTTATTTATTTATTTATTTATTTATTTATTTATTTATTTATTTGGAGTGTGTGTGTTGAGGTATGTGTATACCACAGCATGTCTGTAGAAGTCAGAGGACAACTTTCGAGAGTCAGTTCTCTCTTCCCTAGGGGAGGAAAATCAAACTGTCAGGTTTGAAAGAAACCGGCTTTACCCACCGAATATGCTTAATATTGCATGCAAAGTTTAATGTAAAATGGAACTTGTTCACTGTTTAGAACAGTGACATTGGGAGATTGGAAAACTCTGCTATGGGACTGTTGTGGACAATAACAAAAACCTATCTTTGCACATACTGTATGACTTCTGGAGATGGGGCAGCATCTCTTCAGCAGAAAGCTGACAGCTATTTCTTTGGGAAGCCCTTACTGTAAGATTGAAAGAGCAACTATGTGGCCAAGAAAAGTGAGATGTGGCAATGGAAAACTTGTTACGTCTGGCATGAGGATGAAGTTTTCACCTTCTAACACAACTGAGCCTGGAACAAAAATCTATTCACTCATTAAATATGTCTTCATAATAGTGGAAGAGACAGTAAACCTTGCACCTAGTGCTCACAGGTCAGACAGCAGGAGTAATAAATGGGGTTGATAATGGCCTATGTGGTGTCAGTAAGTCCCCTGGTCTTTCTGGGCCTCATTTATAAAAACGAGATATTTGAAATTACCTCACAGTATTACTGAGATTAAATGAGATATTGTCCAAAAAATAGAAAAAGAAGCATATAAACAAGCTCTCACTAAAGAGAATATGGTGCTATTATGGATGCATTTGTCTTCATCTGCTTCATCTATGTGCATCTACTTCATAAATGTGCATACTTTCACCACTAGAATACAGGCAGAGCCCTCTCGAGGACATGCATCAAAAATAAAAGATAAAAACTTTGGATAAAAGCACTAGCATGTGAATAAAGTATGGTCTTCTGCAACCAAAGGATGCTTAAGTTAAAACTGAATAGCAGCTCTGAGGCAGAGAAGAGAGCTGCCGGGGCCAGGAGGAGAACAGGGGAGTGACACACATATGCACAGTGGCTTTGCTTGAAAACCCGCAAAATTCAACTACAGGAAATGGAATTACTGGATCTTAAAATTGGACACGAATCCTATGTTTTTAGTAGGGGAAACTATGTGTGAATGTCGTGGCTGTTTCAGGTATGTGTCACAAGAAGCAGAGCAGGTAAGAGTAAGAACTGCGGAGTCGTGGGCCAGAGTTCAAATCCTGCGCAGCACTCTCTTCATCATCAGCGCTGACCTCGGGAACCTACTTCACGGAGCAATCGTGTGACTGAACTGTCACAGGATGAGACGAGAGAGAACACTTGACTGGCCCCTAGTCAGCGCTGTAGAATAGTTCGCCAGTATTTCATTATAAAGTTACTATCCCACGTGAATACAAAGGCGAGAAACATTGCCTGTTTTTTTTCCTGAAGAAAAGCCCCCTTTCGTAAAGCGACAGAGTGAACGTGTTACAATGAGCATGGCTGAGCAAGTGGAAAGGTCTGGAAAACCATCTCCTGCACAGACAGCAACAAGAGACCAGACCCAAAGAGGAAGTAAATGTATTTTTCAAGGACTGAGACAAATCATAGCTTGTTTTATTTGTTTGCTCATCTGTTTTAGAGCCAGTGTCCCCTTCCACATCCCAGGCTGGCCTGGTACTCAATACATAGCCCAGGCTGGAGTTTAGGGTCATCCTCCTGTGTGCAGAGACTGTGGGCATGAACCAAAATAGCTGATTTGTGTTTAACTATGACAAATTTTTTTCCTTCTTTTTTTTTTTCTGAGACAGGGTTTCACTGTAGCTCTGGAACCTATCCTGGAACTAGCTCTTGTAGACCAGGCTGGCCTGGAACTCACAGAGATCTGCCCGCCTCTACCCCCCGAGTGCTAGGATTAAAGTGTGCCACTACTGCCCAGTGGCAATTATTTTTATAGCCTTAATTTATAACTGTATTTTTAAAGGTTTTAAAAAGTCTTTTCAGATAGCCTTGTGAGAATATTCTGTCTGCCTTTAAAGCAGAGGCAACAGATGGACAAAGAAAGTCTAAGCTTCAGCAATGCTGCACAACCGTGCTGGAACTGTAGGGAAGATTTGGGAACAGTGCAACCCATTTATAGATGTATTTCTTTACTAAGCAGGTTATTTTCAAAAATTAAAACTTCAGTTCAAACACAAGTAGCACAAACCTAAATATGTAAGATATGTAAACACAGGAAAAAGAAAATATGAACAAATTGAATCAAAGGCAAGTCATGTCATCAGAATTTTCTTGGCTCAGCAATAATCTACTATGTGACCTAGAAGCACAATCTAATTGCATTATTAGTTCAGCCCTGTTTTATTACTTGTTTTTGTTTTGCTTTGTTTCCTTGGTTTCAAGTGACAAGGTTTAAATAGCCTGCATAAGAGTTTGTCACTGATCTTCTATTGTTGTGGCATCAAGGTGTCTGGAGTTTTCTCATTCCCTGTACACTGGGAATATTTGCCTAGTTTGATGCATTCCCCAATGCTCCATTTGTATGTAGTTACTCCTCTTCCTTCATTATTTCCTACTGAAAGGCCCATCTGTCCTGCCTGTTTTCACCTCCTCAGTGTCACTAAGACACTCAAGTCTCGGAGCAAAGACAGTACCCTGTACATGTCTGTCTCTGCTCCCCACTACCTTCTGTCTTCCTTGACTCTCTCTCCTCATAAGTATCAGTACAACAAACTCTCATAGGAGCTCCATGTTGCTAAGCATCTTTAATTTTATAGGGCAATACTTGACGCCGCTAGGAACTCAGTTTAACCTGAATATTTTGTTCATATCATTCTTCCAATCCCACTTTTACTCCATGACTCTGTGATCAGACAAAGATAATAAACGAGAGGCCATCATATTCTAATATTCTTCCATAGATATCCACATTATAATTTAGAATATCTTCATGAATTATCTATTCTGTTTTTATTGTTTCCCTGACATTTTTTTCATATAGAGCAGGAATTATTTTTATTGCTAATGAAGTTATAACGAAATCTATCAAGATTGACCATATGTCCATTGGGCCATGATGTCATAATCCGGTGCTAACCTTAATGAAATACCATGACGAGTAAAAAGTCATCAAATATCTATTTATGGTTTACAAAATGTAAATGCCCTCTAGCTCCAACTGTAAATAATAACTCAATAACCACTCCATTTTCTGTGAAACACATGACACTGCTGCAGGGAGTACTCTAAGTGATAAAAATTAAAGGGAAAAGGGAACATTTGCAGTAAATACTTACCATCTGCTCCCTTGCAGAGTGGCAAGAAGCATCATGATGGAAACTTAGGTACTGTTCCCACCCAGTCATAAATGGTTAAAGAGAACAGATGACATGTGATTTGACAAGTCATTTAGTAAACAGCCATCCCTAAGGCAAAGAGTTCATTTCCATTGAGAGTGTTCTGCCACAGGCAAGATGGCGAACTATAATCCAAAGGCAAATGGAATTATCCATCTGTTTTTATCTGAATCAGAGGTCACGCTAGTTGAGTCATTGCAAATGTCTCCTACAGGGCTGCCCATTGACTTGACCAAGGCTCTCTATTATAGCTCAAAATAGAAGAATCTTCACTCTGAAGTGCTGAGCAGTGTAAAGAAAATAGTGCCATAGTCCAGTCAGGGGAGAAGAGAATGTAAACAGTGTGTAGACCGTAAGATGAAGGTGTGTGCCTGTGTGTGCTTATGTGTGTAAGAGGGAGAAACACACAGAAAAGACAGGCACAGACCCAAACACAGGAACAGAGAAAGGGGTGAGGGAGGAACAGAAGTAGGAAAAAAGAAGAGGTGGAAGAGAATAATGGGAAAGAGGGAGCTGTAAATAGAGAAAGAGATGATTATACAGATGTACAGATGTTGGGTTTCTAGGAAAATAAATGATAACTTTTCAGAGCTGGAGAGGTGACTCAGCAGTTAAGAACCCTGGCTGCTCTTCCAGAGGACCTGAGTTCAATTCCCAGCACCCACATGGAAGCTCACAACTGTCTGTAGTCCAGTTCCAAGTGATCTGACAAGTTCATACAGATTTTTTTTAATTTTTTATTTTATTTTATTGAAAAAAATTTCCTCCTCCTCCCAGCCTCCCACTCCTCTCCCCCTCCCCCCACTCCTCTCCCCCTCCCTTTCCAGTCTGAAGAGCAGTCAGGGTTCCCTGCCCTGTGGAAAGTCCAAAGTCCTCCCCCCCCCATCCTGGTCTAGGAAGGTGAACATCCAAACTGGTTAGGCTCCCACAAAGCCAGAACATGAAGGAGGATCAAAACCCCGTGCCATTGTCCTTGGCTTCTCAGCAGCCCTTATTGTGTGCCATATTCAGAGAGTCCGGTTTTATTCCATGCTTTTTCAGTCACAGTCCAGCTGGCCTTGGTGAGCTCCCAATAGATCAGCCCCACTGTCTCAGTGGGTGGGTGCACCCCTCGTGGTCCTGACTTCTTTGCTCATGTTCTCCCTCCTTCTGCTACTCATTGGGACTTTGGGAGCTCAGTCCAGTGCTCCAGTGTGGGTCTCTCTCTCTCTCTATCTCCATCCATCGCCAGATGAAGGTTCTAAGTTCATACAGATTTAATGCAGGCAAAGCACCAAAGGTCGTAAAATAAGAAAAACATTTTTAAAATGATAACTTTTCATTGGTGTGCTTCTTTATCTTATAATTTTTTACAATGAACATGCATTTCCTTTTTATAATCAGGTAAAATATAAATTTTATAAAATTGTATCAGAAATAATGAATTTAAATGCCTCAAAGTATTAGTTTCCGGGAACTGGAAGAAATGCTTGACAGGGAGGGTTCATAGAGGATTGAGAGACATGAAACTAACTTTGGGGAGATAGATGTGGCATATTACAGAGAGAGCCAGATGTGGTGTATGAGAGAGAGAAAGATGGTATCAACCGTGAAACCCAACAAATAAGGAAGTAGCAAAATCAACAGACATGTGACCAAAGAAGAAAACTGCATTATCAAGTTCTCTTCTTTCAAAGGATGTTTTATTTACAACAAGTTATTTTAAAATTATTGGTATTACTCAGCAACCATGACGCTAAATATGTACTTCTTCCATAGAGTCAAACCCACCATCCAAGATTAGAGAAATGCTATCTGTGGGAATACTCAAATATATTGCAAGACCTTGAGGCAATTCCAGGGGAGTTCCCCCTGGCGCTGGGAAGAACATGGTCCACTTTGAAAGGCACCACAGCTGTTCCCATGTGAGATCAATTACACAGCAACGTGTCGTCACAAGCGTGTTCTGTAAACCCTGGAAGTGGAAGCCAGTGGGAAGATAGGAATCGAAACCTGTTTTTATGGTCACTCCTGTGTTCCTTTTCGCATCTCTATTGCTCTGCTCTAAGACGACTCTCAGATTTTATATTGTGCACATGAACAGAGGTCTCTTGAACTTCCAAACCACACACCATCTGTTCCGTTGCCTCTCCTCTACGTGAAGCAGTTAGTGGCCCCTGACTGTACTGTCTTATATATCTCATCAGTGCTGGCAACCTAAAGAAAGAGCCCCCATCGCAGCACAGAGCAGAAGACTCAGTCTTAGGCACTATCTTCAATATCCCAGTTCCTCCCCGATGCCTAGAATAGCGCTGTGCATGAGTAACCTTGATGTTGAGTTTTTTCTGAATCATTAAAACAATTTTTCACTTCTAATATACAACTATTTACAGACCGTTTACCTCGTATTCAGTGTTATAAGTAATCTAACCATATTTAAGCATGTTTAAATTTTACAAGGGGATATAGGTAAATAACATACAGTTAGCACTCCAGCTTCTATAGGGAAATTGAGCATCTACCAATTTGGTGCCCAGAGTGGATCCTGTAACCAATTCCTCAGGATAGCAAGGACTGACTAAGCTAGCTTCTGCTTTCCTCCTGGCAGTAGGTTTACTGCTATAACCATAGTAATACAGTGCTGTGGGGCACTTCACATTGCCCTATGTCTTCAGAAGGAAAACCGGCTATATAACTAAATATACTCTATAAAACACTATTTCCAGTTTCTGTTATATCTTATGAAACTTGTCTTCACGAAGGCAGACGGATCAGAAAATTATGGCACAATGAAGATCTACAAAGTTAACTAAGATCGGTTTGACAATAGCCCCAAATGCTAGAGCATAATATCAAGAATTTTGTCATAAGTTCAAAAGCATAATAATTTTGGCAGTTAGCTAATCTATATTTTTATATTAAAAGATGAAGAGATCCCAAAAGTATAAATAACTTCCAAAGAACACTTAATTCATGGTTGAGAAAGATGTTACCCTAAAATCTTGTCCTTACATCACATGATTACACATATAGAGACAGTTATAGCAGCTTTTAAAAAGAAATGAAAATACTGAGCAGTCAATACAGTTTGTAAATTCTTTAACAATGCAAATTGTTTGCATACTAACTATAATTTTTATAATTATATTACTTCCCATTTTCCTTTCCTACCTCCAATCTCTCCCCTACACCTCCTTGATCCCTTTCAAAATTCATGGCCTGTTTGTTAAATGGTCACAAATATACACATACATTCCTAAATATTTAAATGCAAATCATTTTATACTTATTATCTCTCAAACCCTTGACAATTAAATGGTTGCTTGACTAATTACATGAGAGGGTAATTTATCATAAGGCAATATGGTTAGCCAACTATATTCTGACATAGAAAAATTATATAGCATAAACCTTATTGCTTTAAATGTCTCAGTAATGCTGTCTAATAGCTATGTGACTATGGGAAATTACATTTAAAATTATAATAATGAAAATAACATTTGTCTCGTGAAACTTATTTAAGATAAAGTGTAATCTATATGTCTGACTACTTGGAGTTCCTTCCTGGGGCCAATGTCAAGTAAATGTCAGTTAATGTCAAGTGAAAAGTGAGTATAGCCATGCCCAAGATAACTTATATTTTTGGTTGTGAGCCTAGCCTTTAACGGCTGAGCCATCTCTCCAGCCCCCAAAATAACTTAGACTAGAGGAGAAACCTCATATCTGGGAAATATTTTTAATATTGCTCTCATTCTCTACAAGAAGGCCTGTGGTATGTGTCTTCAACTGGTCTAATGCCATAGTGATTCTCATAGATGCGGAAGTGTGGGAAAACACAGTCAAATAGCCATAGTTAAGTAGCTCTTTAATTTTTCAATGAAGATGTGTTATTGGGTGTGTGTGTGCTGTGTGAGAGTGAGTGCGAGTGTGGTCTGTGTGAGATTGTGTGTAAGGTATGTGTATGCTATGTCTGTGTGCTGTGTGTTTATGGTGTATGTGTGGTGCGTATGTGTGGTATATGTGGTGTCTGTGAGTATGTGAGAGAGTGGTATGTAGTGTGTGTGTGTGTGTGTGTGTGTGTGTGTGTGTGTGTGTGTGTGTATTCCAAATGGAATCTAAGGCTTAGAAGGATTTCTTTTAATTTTTTTTTTCTCAAAACAGGGTTTCCCTGTGTAGCCATGGCTGTCCTGGAACTCACTCTGTGGACCATGTTGGCCTTGAACTCAGACGTCTGCCTAACTTTGAAACCCTAGTGCTGGGATTAATGGCATACACCAACACCAGCTAGAAGAACTTTTTTAATCTGTAAAAATCTTAAGAAAATCTGAAACTCCTACCTATTTGTACAAATCTGTGTTCCTTCTGAAATGGTCTTTGATAAATATTTGCATGACCTGACATTAAGAGGAAAAACAGACACTTCTCAAAGTATGCTTGCCAAGGAGAAAATAGTACCTATTTGTTGTAAAAGTGTTTTCAAGTGTAATTCCTATTACAGAAAGACAGAGGTTGCCTAGTGACCGTGTGCATTTATCAATATGGCACAAAAAGCTTAGCCCTACACTGATGATGTCAGTGTCTTTAAATCTGTAGACTAAGTTTCAGGCCTTAACTATTGTAAATATGTCCAATCAAGTACTTTCCAGTTTTGAGAATATCAGAATGAAACCTAGAGATATAATTGAGGGTTTAAGTGAGGCTGCCTTTCCTCAAGTCTACATGAAGACATAAACTCCTCAAGCCCTGAAACTGTGCTGTGACTCTTCATATGACACACACCCTCCATCTCTTCTTTGCTTTAATACAGATGGACCTTACGGACTTCAAGTTAATTCTGATAAAGGGCAAAAGTTGGGAGAAGTGTTCACTGTTGACCTAGGTGAAGCCATCCTATTTGACTGTTCTGCTGATTCTTATCCCCCCAACACCTACTCCTGGATCCAAAGATCTGACAATACAACCTATGTCATTAAACATGGGCCTCGTCTAGAAGTCACGTCTGAGAACGTGGCCCAGAAGACTGCTGACTACTTGTGCTGTGCTTACAACAACATGACGGGAAGGCGAGATGAAGCTCGCTTCACTGTCGTCATCACTTCCGTAGGTAAGTGTGTGAAAGAGCAAACCTTTATAAAGCATAAAGGTATGGCCAGCCTTAGTTTCCCAAGTGCCTATGAAGAAGACAGCATAATTTTACTGTTGTTTGAATGGTCTCTTTTCTCAGTTAACGAAGCCATGAGTTTTGAGGATCCAAGAATGAAAACTCAAAACAAGATGGAGGGAAATTTAAATGGCAGTTTGGGGAGCTATGAAGAGTCAGTAAATTATTTCTGGGTCTGTTATTGCGTTCCTAATTTTATGATCAGATGCATAAAGGGAATAGACTTCTCAGTTAAAGGTTTATGTGTACCATTAAATTAAGGTAGAAGAACAAATACGGAGGAGTTGGGGTCTTGGGTTTCCATTTCCCGCTTGCTCCTCGGTCTTCATTGGTTCCTCTTTTTTTTTCATTCTTGGCGTACTTGAAATCAATAGAAGTGTTTATCAAGAACCTAACAGACGTGGAAACAACTTCCATAAGTCTGTAAAATTCAGAATTCTCTAGAAGTTGCATCTTAGAAATGCCATGGCCCAAAAGGTCAACTGCAGCTTGTTAGGGACACAGCAAATTCCCATCCCACCAACTTCTCTGTGGAGCATGGTTCTGCTCTCTAGTGTCATTCCTGTGCCATTCTCTCTCGTAACACCGGCCTACTCACATCGTTGTCTTCAAAGCTCTACAGCTGTACCCACATCTGCCTTCTAGATACCCCCCCCCAGAGGTTCTAAAAGCAGAAGATAAGTCTAAATTAGCAGGACTGAACCACTTTCCTTTTTCCTACATACCTATTCTGTCTGTATGTTCCCCACTTTTAAGTGAATTTCCCTATAATCTATGAGCTTAGCAGAAAACTAAGTATCACCTCAAACTCCTGTTTTCTGATCCTTGTGCCCTGTACTACACTCAACCACCAAGCTCTGTCTAGTCTACATGTTTAGCTCCCAAATCTACCTACTTCCCTCCTTTCTTCTACTTTTTCTTTGTCTTTCCTCTTATTGCCCTTCTACCTCTTCCTCCTGCACTCTTCCTGTTTTTAATCTTCCATCATTATTTCTTCTGTTACATTCAATACCCTTGCATACAGAGAAAAGACAAACCTGATACAACTTAAGGAAAAGCCCACACTCTGAATAGGAAGCAATGACTTGGATGATTGCCTTGGTGAAGGAACAAGTCCAGAAAGCATCACAACCATGAGTCCACAGATGCCTCTGTTCCATAGCATCACCCCTAGTGCCTAGAGTAAGACACATAGCACAGAGAAGCTCAGTATATTGTGTTCAATAAAGGAAGCAAAACTAAAATGCCAATTTACACAGATTTTGTTTGTTTGTTTTTGAGACAGGGTTTCTGTGTAGCTTTGGAGCCTGTCTTGGCACTAGCTCTGTAGACCAGGCTGGCCTCAAGCTCAAGAAGATCCACCTGCCTCTGCCTCCCAACTTATTCCCAGAATAAAAGCATGCACTATCACTTCCTGACTATACAGGTATATTTTTAAACCTTAGGCTAAAACATGCCATCTACACTCATCCAGCTGCCTGCATCAAAATCACCTAGGCAGTTTGAAATGTAGTTTCTCAAGTGGCCAAGGCAGAAGGAATCCTCTGTCAATGTCAGCGTGGGGTACAAATCATGAACTTGTCTCCAAATAAACAGATAAACAAACCAATTTTTAAGACACTCCTGACCTGCTGGGTCAGGAGCTTGAACTATGACATTTGGACTCAAATAACACTTAGTACAAGTATGATAACTGCTGATTATTGGTTGTTCCTCCAGTGAATTTATAATTCAATAAGAACATCTTAGGGAGTCACAAAGGCATATCAAACTGGACAAAGCCTACAGGGTGATAAAAAAAATGTGTGTTCTCTCAGAACTATTTGAGATTTAAGGTATACGTAATTGTAAAATTAAGTATATTGCAATTCATATACTGTCTTGATGAACATTTTTTTGATATATTTTTTTATTGAAAAAATTTCTGCCTCCTCCCCACCTCCCATTTCCCTCACCATCCCCCCACTCCTTTCCCCCTTCTCCCACTCCTCTCCCCCTCTCTCTCCAGTCTGAAGAACAGTCAGGGTTCCCTGCCCTGTGGGAAGTCCATGGTCCTCCCCCCTCCATCCAGGTCTAGGAAGGTAAGCATCCAAACAGGCTAGGCTCCCACGAAGCCAGTACATGCAGTAGGATCAAAACCCAATGCCATTGTCCTTGGCTTCTCAGCAGCCCTCATTGTCCGCCCTGTTCAGAGAGTCCGGTTTTATCCAATGCTTTTTCACTCCCAGTCCAGCTGGCCTTGGTGAGCTCCCAATAGATTAGCCCCACTGTCTCGTGGTCCTGACTTCCTTGCTCATGTTCTCCCTCCTTCTGTTCCTCATTTGGACCTTGGGAGCTCAGTCCGGTGCTCCAATGTAGGTCTCTGTCTCTATCTCCATCCATCGCCAGATGAAGGTTCTATGGTGATATGCAAGATATTCATCAGTATGGCTATAGGATAGGGTCATTTCAGGTTCCCTCTCCTCAACTGCCCAAGGAACTAACTGGGGACATCTCCCTGAACACCTGGGAGCCCCTCTAGAGTCAAGTTTCTTGCCAACCCTAAGATGGCTCCCTTAATTAGGATATATACTTCCCTGCTCCCATATCCACCCTTCCTTTATCCCAACCATCCCATTCCTCCAAGCTCCCCCATCCTCCCCTTCTCACTTTTTTCTCCCCATTTCCCCTTTCCCCAATCCCACCCCACCGCCAAGTTCCCAATTATTGCCTGGCAATCTTGTCTACTTCCAATATCCAGGAGGATAACTATGTTTTTCTTTGGGTTCACCTTCTTATTTAGCTTCTCTAGGATCACAAATTATAGGCTCAATGTCCCTTATTTATGGCTAGACACCAATCATGAGTAAGTATATCCCATGTTCATCTTTTTGGGTCTGGCTTACCTCACTCAGGATAGTGTTTTCTATTTCCATCCATTTACATGCAAAATTCAAGATGTCATTGTTTTTTACCGCTGAGTAGTACTCTAATATGTATATATTCCACACTTTCTTCATCCATTCTTCCATTGAAGGGCATCTAGGTTGTTTCCAGGTTCTGGCTATTACAAATAATGCTGCTATGAACATAGTTGAACAAATGCTTTTGTCATATGATAGGGCATCTCTTGGGTATATTCCCAAGAGTGGTATTGCTGGGTCCTGGGGTAAGTTGATCCTGAATTTCCTGAGAAACCACCAACTGATTTCCAAAGTGGTTGCACAAGTTTGCATTCCCACCAGCAATGGATGAGTGTGTCCCTTGCTCCACAACCTCTCCAGCAAAGGCTATCATTGGTGTTTTTGATTTTAGCCATTCTAAATACATTTGACAGGTATAAGATGGTATCTCAAAGTTGTTTTGATTTGCATTTCCCTGATCACTAAGGAGGTTGAGCATGAGCTTAAGTGTCTTTTGGCCATTTGAACTTCTTCTTTTGAGAATTCTCTGTTCAGTTCAGTGCCCCATTTTTTAATTGGGTTAATTAGCATTTTAAGGTCTAGTTTCTTGAGTTCTTTATATATTTTGGAGATCAGACTTTTGTCTGTTACGGGGTTGGTGAAGATCTTCTCCCAGTCAGTAGGTTTTTTTTTTTTGTTGTTGTCTTAGTGACAGTGTCCTTTGCTTTACAGAAGCTTCTCAGTTTCAGGAGGTCCCATTTATTCAATGTTGCCTTAATGTCTGTGCTGCTGGGGTTATACGTAGGAAGCGATCTCCTGTACCCATATGTTGTAGAGTACTTCCCACTATTTCTTCTATCATATTCAGTGTGTTCAGATTGATATTGAGGTCTTTGATCCATTTGGACTTGAGTTTTGTGTATGGTGATAGATACGGATCTATTTTCATTCTTCTACAGGTTGACATCCAGTTATGGCAGCACCATTTGTTGAAGATGCTTTCTTTCTTCCATTGTATACTTTTAGCTCCTTAATTCCGCCTGTAATATTGTTGTCCAGTAGAACTTTATGCAAGGAGGAAATTGTCACTACCATCACTTTCAACATGGAGGCCACTAACCTTGCTTAGCTTTTCCATGATTCAAACATGGCTATGCAACTGAGGATTAAAGTTTCAATTTTATTTCATCTTTATTCACTTGAATTTAAATTTTACATAACTATATCTTTCTATTGCCCAGTATATTTACAAAATACTTACCCAAATTGTGCCCCTTCTGGACAGTAAAAGGTAATACATTTTCCTTGTAGACCCTCCAAAGCATGCGCTCAAAGTGGTTAAAATTAGCATGCATACATGATTTGTCACCTACTATTGGACAAATAAGAGCTAGGCACTGAGATTCAAGCAACCCCTGATAATAACCCCTAACCAAAATGTGATGTATCAAACCTACAGACAACTAAAGAACATCTTTTGCCTTATAATTTACTATATTTTTATAGGCTCAAGCAGCTTTTCACCGTGTAACTAACAGAAATTTAGTTTAGAACAAGGTTGTGTGTGTATACCAAAGCATATATGGGATGACTTGGTGAGATCTTAGTATCAGGTTAGACTTGTTCTTTATGCTCACTGCAAGTGGAAATATAAGTATAGTATGTAGTAGTATATTACAATAGAGTCTTCCCTACTTATTAACTTTCTGCATTAATATTCAGCCAGTAAGTGTTCATAATATCAGAAGCCCCCGGTATTTGACCAAGATTTTATTACCAAAGACTGATACTGTTTTCATGTCGGATAATTGTCCTTAGCAAAGTCCCAAAAACCTGTTTGACCTGTACAAAGTCTGGCATTTGTTATTGTAGTAAACAAGGAGAACAGGTGCTCATTTTCCAGAGTGAACCAGGATTGTCAACATTCATGGCCTCATTGTGGTTTTTTAATAGCTCTTTTCCAATATTCAAGGTTCACTGAGCTTTGTCGCCAACAAAAGTAAAAAACAGAAGAAAATCACTAACGCAGATGTGATGTGTTCACTGTTTCTGTTTCAAAATGAATGAATTTCTGAAACAAAGATTAATGAATTTCTGCAGCACGAACTGATACACATGACCGTTGCTTACAAGGCCAGCCGAACACTTATAGAATATGTATTCTGACAGACAAGCTGTATTAAGACTTGTACGGAATTTGAAATAGTTTGTAAGATGTTTCTAGAATCAAGTTGAAGTTTTGTGTCACCAGATGCAACTTGCAGAAAATAGATGAATCTCCTCATTTTTAATGAGGCAAAACTATGTAACTGCTTTGAAGTTTCAGCAATAAGACATAGAGGGGGAAGTGAAAGGCAGCCAAAGATGACTCAGGGTCACAGACGCGAAAGAAAATAACAAGGTCAGGAAATAATCAAAAGTTTTATTGGTGGCTTTCAGTTAAGGAGAGGAAAGCTGGAGAAGGTGACAATTAGCTCTCTGTCTTCAGCCTGCATGAAGCTAGACAGATGGGGACTTCCACCTCTGTAGGCTATGATTCACAGCTAATTTGAGATATTATTAATTGACCTTTCCGTGACTCAGTGGAAATATCTAAAGAAAACAGAGGCAATTGGAAGAGACACACAGCAAATGAATGACAAAATAGCTTCTGAATTTAAAGACTTTCTTTTTAACAATTTCAAAAATTCTATTCTTTTTAGGTCACTAAGCTATTGGTGTGGATATTGCCCTTTTAATCGATACATACAGGATTATGAGTATAAAGCAGTGTATGTATAGTGCATCTCACAGTAGTGATTTAGGTTCAGTAAATACTTCAAAATATGGATATCTATATTCAAAATGTTTTCTTTAAATAATTTCTCAGCTAATTTAATGTAAAAAATATGCAGGTACTTTGTCCACAAGATACACTATTTCATACTTACAAGAAAAAAATATCTATAGCTAAAAGTAATGTCTAGTTGTTTCAAGAAAATAATAGGCATTAAGATAATGAACTAGTTGAACAAATGTTTTTGTGATATGATGGAATATATACACATTAGAGTACTACTCAGTGCCAAAAATTAATGACATCTTGAATTTTGCATGAAAATTGATGGAAATAGAAAACACTATCCTGAGTGAGGTAACCCAGACCCAAAAAGATGAACATGGGATGTACTCACTCATAATTGGTTTCTAGCCATAAATAAGGGTCATTGAGTCTATAATTTGTGATCCTAAAGAAGCTAAATAAGAAGGTGAACCTAAAGAAAAATAATGAACTAGCATTTATATTTGAAAGTAATTATTTTACCACCTTAATTAAGGACTTCTTTAAATACACATATCCATATTTTAAAGTATTAACTGAACCTAAATTACTACTGTGAGATAAATATAGAAATGTAGCTATTTAAAGGTTTGTATTTAATGAAGATATTAAAGTGTACTTCAAAATTCAATATCCAAAATTCCCCGAGGGCATGTGGACATGGTTTAAGAGGTATCTAGAAAGAAGTGTTTTAAATGTATATGTAATGTGGATAATCAATCATTAAAAATTATAATCCAAATCTTTTCATTTAAAAAGTAGGAAAGAACATAAACTAGTAAGAGAAATTGATTGATTTCTCCTATTTTGCTACAAGTTTTTCAACTTTGGGTAAATTAAGATACAGAGTGAGATACCACCACCTTAGCCTTGACGTCTGGATCTTGAGACCTTTGATGATAGCTGCTTGAGGACCTACTTCATAACACCTGTGTCTGTCAAGCGGGCATGAGAAGTGTGTAGGTAACACAGCCCAGAGTATGTCATCTTCATCTCCATGGGGACCTGAGGCAGCTGCCATCAGCAGTGAACAGATTGGATGGAAGAGTTCTCAGGGCCCCATCCTCACCTAGAAATAGACACACTGCCTATGCAGCATATGGCTGTCCTGTTGGGGTGCAGCCTCCAACAGCAGGGTAGCGATACCATGGATACCACACCTCTTGCCTATATTTACACTTGGCATGTTAGTCCATTTTATTTGTTTGCTTAAGGAGGGGGCAAATATTTGCCCTCCAGCTTTGGTAAACGAGTCCATCGTCCCAAATATATTCTATGAGCAGTAAGACTAGAATTTCTCTACTATTTTCAAGTCAGAATTCTAGAAGCTTAGCTGTCCAAAAACACACTTGTCTAGGGCTGAGACCACAGCCATGGTGCCCTTTGAATAGAAGTCAAAGGGAAGCATCTAATGTTTGATAGTTAAATTTGGAGGTTTCTGTGATTGAAAAGATGATTCAGCTGTTAAGAACACTCGCTGCTCTTCCAGAGAACCCAAGTTCAGATCAGAAAGCTCACAACTGCCTGTAACTCCAACTCCAGGGGATTTGATGTCTTTACTGGCCTCCATGGACCCATGCACAGAAATGGGACTCTCTCTCTGTCTCTCTCTCTCTCTCTCTCTCTGTCTCCCTGTCTCTCTCTCACAGTCACACGCACGCACACACACACACACACACACACACACACACACACACACACACATATCTATTTTTTCTTAGTACTAGCTTAGAGGAAATAAGTCTCCCAAAGGGACAGTGCTCCCTTCAACAGAATGCTTCTACCTTGGTGAGTTAATTGAGATATCCAATTATGATGTGACAGAATTAGACCAGATAAATGTTTGATTCAAATCCAGTTCAGTAGAGAAACTGTTTGCATCGCTGATGAACAAGCATGGTATTAATAAAAACAACGGTAGAGAGTTAAAAAGGATCACAGTGACCCCAAAATGGGCCAGAACTTTTCTTAGTAGAAACCATCCTTGTCTCTCAGACTCAAAGGGAATATGACAACAACAGTGTACGGTCAAATCAGAGGGGATAGCGTGGTTTCCCTGACCTGTCTACTGGAGTTTGGTATTTACCAGCTGTACTGAATAGAAAAAGACTAGATTATTTTAAATGATAGTATTCTACAAGGGAAAAGTCAAGAGATTTTTAGATATCCCCATGTTTGGAAAAGAAGGTGATAAAAGGCTCCCGCTTATTTTAACTCCTGGAGACCTGAACACCTTTATGGAGGAAGAAGAAAGGGATGCTGGCTCAGCATTTATTGCAGAACTGAGTAGCCACTCTGTTCCTCATCACACCCAGATTCTCAGGCGGTGTCTAAAATAAAAGTGGCATTACCTGGATTTAGTCCACATCAGTCTGGGCAGACAAAGGTCGCAACTACTTCCTCCTACGTAGGTTAATATATGACTAAGCATATCAGAGCCCACAGCTGATAGTGTAACATAACCATAGTCAATAAGTGGTTGTGTCAAACAGCACTGGAAAGGGTCAGAATGAAATCCTAAAAACCTGGGATCCTCCCCACCATTATAGCCCCAGCATTACAAGCCTCGGCTTCCTCATCCAGAAGAAGTGATAATATAACTGCACTCTAATAAGATTACCAAGGTGACCCAGCAATTACTATGGATCATGCATCCTGAGTACAGAATTTAGTATACTGCAAGCACTCCATATGTGTATTATAGCTACTAGCATTAAATTTTTATTTTATTGGTGCGTGTGCATGTGTGCATGTGTGTGTATGCATGCATATGTGTGTGTAGTGCTGCACATGTTCCACAGGGTATATGTGGGGGTTAGAAGACGATTTTCAGGAGACAAGGTTTTCCTTCCACAGTGGGTTTCAATATCAGTCTCAGGTAGGTCTTCAAGTTTGTACCACTCTGAGTCCTTTTACTAGCTGAGTCAAGCCATCTAGCAGGGCTGACTTTAAACATTTTATTGAAACTTGCATTTGCATGTTATTTGGTAATTGGAATTTCTTGATTGGTTGTTTAAAAAAGTAGTAAAGTGTATTTAAAATAAGCACTCTTCGTCTCACACCCTTAAATATAGACCGTAGTGTCTCTGAAAAGATCACACCCCTGAATCATACTAAAACAGAAAGACAGAAGGCAGAGAGAGAGGATGTAGAGAGACTGGAGGCAGAGAGAACACCCTGCATCTAAGGGTGTAGAGACAATGAGCTGAGAGATATAGGAAGGTGGCAAACACAAGTGAAGAGTGTGACAGGAACAACTTTCTGTGATTAGTACTTCGTGTCAGTATTTCCCAAGGTTCCCACTACATCTCCAGGCACAAATGTACCCAGGGCGTTTGGAGATTAGTTTTTAAATTGCTGTATTCCATCCATCTGGGGACGAAGGAGAGAATAAGGGAGAGAGGGAGAGGCTATGGTACCTTATTTAATTAGAGAATAATCATAAGCATGTCAGATTGTATGGTAATTTATTATTGTTTTTTAGGACTGGAGAAGCTTGCACAAAAAGGAAAATCACTGTCCCCATTAGCAAGCATAACTGGAATATCACTGTTTTTGATTATATCCATGTGTCTTCTTTTTCTGTGGAAAAAATACCAACCTTACAAAGGTAAGTTAAAATTAGAAAAAATACATTTTAGAAACATTGCAAAAAAAATTACTCAAAACACCTTACTCTGTTTTCCCCTCTCTTGCTTTTAGCTATAAGGCAGAAGCTAGAAGGCCGGTAATGTATACATTTCTGTGAAAAGTAAGAAAAACATTTTCCGTCTATCATAACCTTTGATTAATATGTCTGTTTTTTTTTTTTTTCAGACCAGAGTCAGAATACAGAAAAGCTCAAACCTTTTCAGGTAATGGCCAGACTGGAAAGGACTGTTATCCGTAGCGATGTATATTAACTAATCATCAGTGAGTACCAGGGGTGTTTACAGACAGGGCTGTCAACGTAGCAGAATTAATAGAAGCTGATATTAGCACAACCACAGTCCCTGTATTGCTCAGTGTCCTCCCTTTACAAGGTGAGCCACACAGGTCTGGAGGATACGCTAGGGAAAGCCTCTCAACTCCGTATACAGACAAGGCAACTAGAAACCAGAGAAGTGACGATGAGTTCTGCTCCGTTGGCCTTCTCATCATTAGTCTGCCAAAGCAAAAGGAGCCTTTGTAGTTCCCGGAGGATGTTACAATGCTAGCTATACAATACCGAAGGAGAGGAAGAAATGGAAGTGGAATAGGGGCAGTCCTGTTCTTTGTCCACAGCCGGTCCTCACTACCTTCACTGTTGATTCCGTACTGAGCTGTTCTACGTTAACAATGGAGCTTAAGTGCCGACGGTGGTGTCACCAAGAGCCAGGTTTCAGTCCTATATCTGCCACATCACTCTTGGGAAAATTACTTTTCTTGACCTCAGATTCCTTATCTATATGACAGTGACACACACTTCCTCCTGGAGCTGCTAAGAGAATTAAAATAAAATGACTTTAAGAGCTGAATGTGACTCATCACCAGTCTCTTACAGTAATCGGGCATCACAGAAGGGAAGGGTCCCAAACCATCTTGCTCCTCCAAACTACCTTCGCCCTCTTCATTTCCGAGATAAAGCCCGGATGGTGTCCCTATTATGTTGCAGTGGCTTTTATGTGTCTGTGCAGCTACTGTTAGTGCTCATTCCTTTTTTAATATTCTCTGTTAGCTCTATCACAGCACAGTCGATATCACAGGTGCATCAAAGGTCTCTGTGACATCCAGGCTAAGGCCTCGGTGATCTTCAATCCATGATCCTGTCTACATATGTGTATTTGAATATGGACTACCGTATTCCACATCAGACCTTAAGAATAATTGGTCAAGTTCAGTTTCGTTTTTCCTCTTGAGAAAAAGTTATTCCCAAAACCATTCAATGCCATTATGACCATATAGTACTAGGTAATATTAAATGGTTTCATGCAAATATCACTTAAAACAGGCAATAAAGGTAAGTTCTGTGGCTATTCCCATGAAACAAAAATAAATGCATGCATTTTTAAATATCAGAGGGAAGCATTGCTTTTGTAAGCAGTGTTCTTTTTCCTTTCAGGCCACGAAGATGCTCTGGGTGACTTCGGAATATACGAATTTGTGGCTTTTCCAGATGCGTCTGGTATTCCCAGGGTTGGTTTTCCTAGTGGCTGATTAACCAAGAAGTAGAATTCTGCTTTCCCAGAGGTGTAAGCAGCATTCATTTAAGAACGAGGGCAGGGGCTGGAGAGATGGCTCAGAGGTTAAGAGCACTGGCTGCTCTTCCAGAGGTCCTGAGTTCAATTCCCAGCAACCATATGGTGGCTCACAACCATCTGTTAATGAGATCTGGTGCCCTCTTCTGGCCTGCAGGCATCCATGGAGGCAGAACACTGTATACATAATAAATAAATAAATAAATAAATAAATAAATAAATAAATAAATGTTTAAAAAAAAAACGAGGACAATGATGTCCAAAGGCATCTCACAATGTTGACTCACTGTATACTGAGATCTGTGGAGCTAAGGCATTTTTCTCATCTTCTTCTCTTATAGAGATAGTAAAATTGGCACAAATAAGAAAGTTACACCAGTTAAAAAAAATACTCTTTACCTGATATAGTCTATGAATAAAGAAGTAACTAGGTTGAATATAGGGAGAAAAGAAGAACCGGGGACCAGGAGTCCCTAACAAGTTATTCCATGTTGTTTCAGTAACCGCAGCCTTTGATTTCACAGAATTCACCCTATTCCTCAGTTTCCTTCCTTTCTTCCTCATAACTCCCAATATCTTTTCAAAGATATCCGATCACATATCCTTGAAGTTACCTGCTTGTCATAGGGAGTTATTATATAGTAAAAACCTAATAATATACAGGTATATATCTTTATTCCTCTAAACCTAGGCTAAATGCAGGGTCTTTCACGGTTGAAACCATTTGTTTTCAGCCAGTCTCTTTTTAAAACACTGCAAATGATCAGTTTGGTGTAGAATGTGTCCCTGAATTATTAGCTGGCAAGCATTCATAGGATGTAAAGCACCAGGTTGTCCTCTATCTCCTTGCTCCCCTATAATAGTCCTCTTGGATGGGACCAAAAAGGGGACTGCTTGCTCCTGGGTGTTCTTTCTGCCCAAGAACCGCTTGAGATGAGAAAATGGTCCCTTTGCTCTCAGCATTCTATCTCCCTGTGTGCTTCATCCAGAGAGGTTCGTGGCTACAGACTTTATTACAGAAATGTAATGTCTTTTTACCAGCTTGAGATATGAGGAGGACTGTTGGCTTCACCATATTCTTTCGGCTAAGCCATCCTTGTACGTGTGATTGACAAAAATCTGTCCAAAAGAGCAATGAAGGTATAATGTAACAGTTAATACGTGCTGGCTAGTTCTAAACTGTAAGGCTGTGGTTTTTGGTTGTTTTTTTTTTTTCATCTCCCTCTTTTGCTACTTTTCTTCCTCCTTCTTTTCTGTACAGTATTTCTAGCATTCTTCGTCAATGACGAAGAGGGTGGCAGGATCTCCAAGCTATTCCTGAAGTAAATAAACAGGGCAGAGCGAGTGCAGAAGGAGGAGCAAGGAGGAGGTCACGTTCCAGAGGCCGTCCTCAAGCTGCAGCACACTTCCAGCTAAGCTCAGGCTAAGTTTCTTCCTTTAATGTTCTGTGTTTTCTAGATGCCGAATAGGTCCGGCCCAGCCCCTGACGGTGTGACAGGGCAGGATTTCCATGGCACCGTTTATGAGGTTATCCAGCACATCCCTGCTCAACAGCAAGACAACAACAGTAAGTCTGAACCTGCATTTGGTGGGTGCAGTGGAGGATCTCAGAGGTTAGCTTCTGCTTTCCTGAGGACTTATGTGAAGCCCCCCCAAAAAATACTAACACAAGAAATGATAGCTTCGAAACATGCAAAATTCTTCAGGATACATTCTCATTTGAAAATTATTTTGAAAAATGAAACAGGTAAGACTATAAATATCACCTAGAGACATGCATGTGGGCAGGTAGACAGAGGCAGAGCTCTGGAATTGCCTGTCTATCGCGTATGTTCCTCCCGTTCGGTCCTCTCAGAGGAATCCACAGTTGGGTATGAAAGGCTCAGTCAGGCCAGTGCTCAAGCCATCTTGAACAGATGAACTCCCCATGACTTTGCAGTGACCGTAGTCATGTCATGGCCACAAGCCTCCATGACTAAAGGAAAGGCCAGCCGAAGGCTACCAGGGAAGAACAGCTCAGTCACATCCAAGGCCTAGCATCCTCCCATTCGAGCCTATTTCCGGGTACATAAGATTGGTCCCTCTGAGGACAAACCCTGTTTTGAGGATAAAGGCAGCAACCCACTTACCCAGTTGGACTCAAGGCCATTACCAGATCTGCCTCTTTGCCTCGTAGGAGCTAAGCCCATAGTTTTTTGGAATAATGGAATCAACTCCAGTTTACGTGTGTGTAGCTGCCCGAGGCCTAACTGCCACAAATCACCTTCCACCCTTTCTTTAGCTGTCATTTGTTGACTTTAAACAGAACACCAGTAACCACACCCAGGGAACTTCCCCTCTGGCAAATGGAGCTGTTCCAACAAAGTAGTTCCTGGGTGAAGGTTGAGACTAGCAGCCGAGAGTGCATGAGAGCAGGGAGAGTCGTCTGATGGGGAACAGCACACATGGACCACGGCTGTTGTTACTGTTGTTAACGTGTGCCATAAGAACCCTCAGAGGACCCCATCAAAGGAAAACGCACACGAAGTCAGGGAGATGAAATAGTTCCTAGTGGAACTGAGAATTTCTAGTTTGAAATTTTAAAAAAGTTATGGTTTGAAGCAATGTATTCATAGACAGTTCAAGGAGGAGGCACAATACCATGACTCTTGGAAAATCAAACACTAAATTCATACCAGCCTCTCTTTGTTTCTGGAACAAAAAAGTGAGGGAATGTTTTGTTTTTAATCTTTTCTTTTTTGACTAATAAATATTAGTTGTGCATAGTTATGGAGTACAATATAATGTTTTAACCCATGTATCCATTGCGTATTGATGAAATCAGGTTAATTAGCCTATTTCTCACCAGAACTCTGAGATCATGTCTGTCTGCTTTCTGAGATTGAATCCAGTAAATAAATAAATTAATTAATAAACATAAAACTTGTTTGGAGCTGGGAAAATGATTCAGTTTGTAAAGCTCTCGCCATGAAAGTGTGAGAGCCTAAGTTTGGATCCCAGAACCCATGTAGAAAGCCTGATAGAGCTGCAAGCACCGGGAGACACAAGGCTGCAAACCAGAGACAGAAAAATCCCAGGAGTTTGTGGGCCAATCAGCAAGCTCCAGGTTCAGAGAGATCTTGTCTCAAATAAGAGATGAGAGAGAGAGAGAGAGAGAGAGAGAGAGAGAGAGAGAGAGAGAGAGAGAGGACAAGACACCTGATGATCGCACACACACACACACACATACACACACATGCACACACACATGCGCACACACATGCACACACACATACACACATACATACACACATACACACATATACACACACGTGCACACACATGCACAACACATACACACACATATACATACACACATACACACATGCACACACACGTGCACACACGTGTACACACACATACATGCACACGCACGCACACACACATGCACACACACATGTACACACACATGCACTTGCACACACACACACATACACACATGCAGGCATGCATGCACACAAATCTACTTACACATGCACCCATATACAAGTGCACACACAGAAACACATCACATTTATACATCACATACATGCACATATACACACACATAAAAATTATTAAGATCATTTTGAAATCTCTCCTGTTTAAATTCACTTGTTTTTCTACATAACTTGTGTTATAAATATCTACTTTTACTACTGGAATTCAAAAAAAAAAAAAACAATGAAGACTCAAAGTTTGTCTTTTAAAAAGTCTCCTAACACTGAAATAAATGGAAAGTTGTGATCATAGCAGGATAACTCCAGGATACAAAATAAAGTAAATGAGTTAAATTTTCATCTCAAAAAACTAATTTCTCAAAAAATAGTTTTTTAAAAATTCATGCAATTTTTTTTTTTTTTGGTGCCTGTCTGAAATGAAAAAGATCCTCAAAAATCCTCAGTCCAATAAAAGTTTATTTCAGAAACAATTTCTGCCGGTTGAAAACAAAGCAAAACTGCTTTCTCAAGCAAAGAACTATTTTAAATTGCAGGGCATCAGATCCTGCCCCACGCTCCAATGCTAGTACTCACACTCCGCACCACCCTACCCAGACCCCCAACCCTGCCTGTGGATCCCCTCACATTCCCATCTTCTGAGACCTGGTCATTTGTTTCATTTCTCTGTGTGTCATCCAATGGCTGTCTCTCCCTTAACCTTTGAGTTTGCCCCCTCTCTCCAAGACATTAAGATTATCCCCTCCCACACACAATTCCTTTTTAAAGAATGCAAACATAAACAACATCTCTACGACACAAAGTGATGAGTTAACCCTTTTAAGTTTTCCCTTCTAAATCATACAATCAGGAAGCCAACATTTCAAATTTGTATTTGCTTTTTAACACAGATTTAGGCTACTTGTCTTAAATTTTAAAAACAGACAGAGTACTTCGGGTTTTTCACCAAAAATTATTTTGTAACTATTTATATAAATCCACAGAGATTGTCAGGGTCTTTGCTGTGTTCCAATGAGCAGGATTAAATAACGCCCAGTCTTTTAAGAATTTCCTAATTTTGTAGACTCCTTTTTGCTTAACCAAGGATCTTTCATAAATATTCTTTCATAGGATGAAAGTTGCCTGTAGCTGCACGGATGGTTTTTGTCTTCTGATTGTTTGTGGTTTTCTCTATGTCCTATTACATTTGAAGATCAATTTCATGAATAGTGAGCACATAAAGCTGCTGACTCTGTCCATCCTCCTCTCCCCAAGTGAGTGAGCAGGTTCTGGGGGAAGAACTCTTTCTTACTGCTTTCTCTACCCTTTACTGAGAGCCTTTCCCAAGGTAGGAAAACTGCTTAAATAATTTCATCCTTTGATCTTTAAATTATATGTGTGTGTGTGTGTGTGTGTGTGTGTGTGTGTGTGTATTTAGTACATGGTGGCAAATTGGACTCCTGTTTAACAAATCAGTAAATTGGTCTCTGTTCATATGCTAGCACTCACCACAATGATTCGCTTATTGAACAGAGTTGCATTTACTGAAATATTATTCATCGATGCCATTAAATGACCTGGCCCAGAATGTTTTGAACTCAAGTTTGGTTGTTCTTATCTTCAGATTTTTTATTGAGTTTTTGCATAATATATTTTAATGATATTCTTTCCAACCCCTTCTAGATTCTCTCAACCTCTCTACATGTAGTAGTAGGAGAGGCTGGCTGCTTCCCGCCACCCGGCTAGCTCTACCCAAAATAATTACATGAAAACTGTATTCTTTTAAACACTGCTTGGCCCATTAGTTTTAACCTCTCATTGGCTAGCTCTTACATATTGATCTAACCCATTTCTAATATTCTGTGTAGCACCATGAGCTGGCTTACCAGGAAAGATCTTAACCTGCATCTGTCTGGAGTGGGAGAATCATGGCGACTGCTTGACTCAGGTTCTTTCTCCCAGCATTCTGTTCTGTTTACTCCGCCTACCTAAGTTTCTGTCCTATCAAAGGCCAAGCAGTTTTCTTTATTAATTAACCAGTGAAACAACAGATAGAAAGATAACCCTCCTCCATCACCTACACATCCAAATTCAGGATCTCTTAATCTCTCTCTCTGGAAAAAAAAGCAAGAAAAACAATAAACAAAGAATTAAATAAAAAGATAGAAAATCCATAGGACAAAAAATAAACAAGCAAGCCAGGCAATGGTGGTGCACGCTTTTAATCCCAGCACTCAGGAGGCAGAGGCAGGCGGATCTCTGTGAGTTCAAGACCAGCCTGGTCTACAGAGCTAGTTCCAGGACAGGCTCCAAAGCCACAGGGAAACCCTGTCTCGAAAAACCAAAAAAAATAAAAAATAAAAAAAAAATAAACAAGCAAAAACCAAGACTGTTTTGTGTTGGCCTGGGCATGGGCATGGAGTATACTCCTGACACACAATTGGAGAAAACCGAATTTCCCTTTCCAGCCAGTATCAGTGACAAAGAGCTTCTTAGTCTTGGTTAGAGGTGGGACTTCTGGTTTGAACGTGTGCAGGCCCTGTTATTACAGGCATCAGTCCCATTGTGTCCAGAAGACACTGTTTTCTTATCATCTCTGGCTCTTGGACTCTTTCTGTTCCTTCTTCTGCTTCATTCCATGAGCCAGGAAAGAAGGGGTTTGATAAAGACACCCCAGCTAGGGCTGAGTTCTCCAAAGTCTCTGGCTCCCATACAATGTCCTCTTGTGGATCTCTGTGTTAACTACCACCTAGTGCAAGAGGAAACCTCTCTGATGGGGGTTGAACAATGCTCTGTGCTTGGATATAATGATATATAATTAGGATACATTTTATTGCTATGTTCCTTTATCAGAATAATAGTAATAGGTTTTCCCCCAGGCCCATCATCTATCTAGTATCAAGTTCTTTAGCAGTGCCTCATGGAGTGGACCTTAAAACCAATCAAAATTAAAATAAGATGATAATAGGATAATAGGAACTTTGTGAATGTATTAAACCTGCATCTTTTTGATTTCAAATGCACATTGAGCAGCGGGTTACCTCCCCAAAAGCTCATGTGTAGAAGACCTTATCCCTTATTAGCAGCTGAGAGGTTGCTAATCTGATGCTGGGGAATAGTTAAATTGGCACAGTGCTTGCCACATTAGCGTGATGACATGAGTTCAAGCCCAGACCCACGTCAAAAGCCATGTACTTGTAATTCCAGAGTTGGGGAGGCAGATTCAGGTGGATTTCTGGGATTACTGGCTCAGCCTAGCATAACCATCAAGTCCTAGATCCTAGTGATGAGAAGTCCTGTCTCCAAAGACAGAGAGGATGGATCCTGAAGAACAGTGAGGACTAATTTCTGGCCACCACACAAATCCACAAACTTGCACACACACACACATCCTGCTTCTTTTTAAAGCTTCCCAGGTCCATGGCCTTGCCACATCTGCAGGTTGTCGGGTAAGTTCAGCTGTTAGCAATTTTCTTCTCTAAGTTCTATTTGGATGGGTGGAGGGTAGTTAAATGAACAGAGACAGTGTGATCTCCTCATCTTTAGCTGAACGTAAGATGACTCAAAAGACTTTGAATTTGAACACAAACCATCAGATTATATTTGATACAGTTGTCAGCTGAGGCCAGCCTGGACTACATGAGCTGCTATCTTGATCGTGGGGTTGGCTAGATGGCTCAGCAGGTGAAGGTGCTTGATGCCAAGGCAATCTCTAGAACTCACGGCAGAAAGAGAGAAGCCACACCCACAAGTTAGCCTTTGGTCATCACTTGCACTCTGTGGCACACGTGTGTGTTCCCCAACCAATGACTAAATGAAAGCAAAATTTAAAACAAAATCAATGAATAAGTTAAAAAAAAAACAATCAAAATGTGGTTGGTTATTCCCATGGTTATTATTATCATCTTGAAAACTAGACATCTAGATATTTAAACCCTGAGTTCTAACATGTAATTATCTACAAAACGACTGTTTACCCTTTATACTATTGATTGATAGAGTTTTCTTGATCAGCTCAAATACTCATATTCTTCATCTTCACAGCTATGGAAAGAAGAGAAAGCAGTTAAATCTCATTTACCCACAAACCTAGAAATCTACAGAACACTCAGTATAGCTGATGTACCTCTTCACCAGGTGAGATTCCACGGCAGAACAGTGCATTGGAGAGAAATAATGAAGGGACATTTTGAGAGAAAACATCTGGAATCTGTGAAGAAATAAAACCCCAGCACCCCCCGGTCACACTTTCAAATGCCGAGTGCCGACTAAATGGCTGGTTTTTCTGACACACAAGCAATGGGCTGTGTGACAGAGGAACGTGGACACTGCTTATCAGCCCGACTGAGAGGAAGAAGACAATGAAACGGTGCTCTGTACGTGCAGGCTTTCAGGAATCCCAGCCGGGTTCACCTATGCTCCACACCGATACTGCCCTGCGCCACCTACTAGGAAAGTTCCTACTCGGAGACTTTATCTTAGTAAATGTCACGATGAGCTCTGTTTTGTTAAATGTTCGCTACTATTATGATAGCCAAACACCTTGGTTGTCCCAAATTGATTCCTTGTTATTTGTGTCAAAAAAAAAAAAATATTAAGGATGCTTAACACAAAGGTAAGCCTGTGCCTTCTCCCTGGTTGGCACTGAACTTAGTTATCAGTGCTGTTCCTGAAAGGGCTTGAAAAACGTTTAAGGAAATGGCTTGGTAAAGCCTCATTTTCAGTTTTGTTCAAAGAAGGGATAAACTAAAGTAAATTATTCTGCTTTTGTTTTACATGGCCTTGATTATTTAGATTGTAAGGTCCTACTTTAAAGTCAGATAAGAGTACAGATTTTTAATTCTGATTTACCACTGTACAAATACAATGGACGTTGTGGAAAATTATTAAAAATCAAAACCTATTCTCTCATGGTTGTCTACTTTATGCAGAAAAAAAAACATTCTAATAGAATTTCTTTTTAAAATATTAGAAGTAAACATCTATACCTACCCTATCCTATATTTTCATGAAGGCATATGATGAAAGTAAGATGAAAACTGAATCCCACAGTTCCTTTCTGTCTTCCACCCCTGCAACATTTACAGATCTTTCCGATGAAAAAGTCCTTGCTAACACAAGCACTTTCTTTTGTACTTAGTATAAACATGAACTACTCTGTCTGGTTAGAAAGTCATGGTCACCATAAGCATAAACATACGTCTGGTTATGCAGAACATTAAAATCCCTGTCTTACCTTCCAGAAACACTCTCAGAACTACCTGCATTATTCATATGCGTATCATATTCCTCCAAGCCCCAGAAAAGGTTTCTAATAGTTCATATAAATGCACAGATTACAAGGTCAACTATAACTCAGAAAATAATGCTGTGAAGAAAAGCAGAGGAGCCGTAAGATGAGATGCAAAGCAAAAGCGGAAGCGAGGTTATAACCGGCTCGTTGAATTTCCCTTTCTCTGAGTATTGTCAAGAGACAAATGCAGGCGTGTCTCATAATGGCATCCTCAGCTGCCTGTGGGTTCTTCAGTGCCATGGGCTCTTGCCACCTCTGCCCCTCCCCCTTTCTCGGTCTCCTGCTCCCTGTTCCTCGGGTGTATGTGTAAAGGTGGTGGGTTTCTAGGGGGACTGCTATCTGCTGATACATCTCTCAGTAGGAGAGCAGACTGTGAGTTCTGTGCGTTTCTGACTTCCTCTTTCCAAACCCTGAACATTTTAATCCACAGAAAATCTTAAACAGCTTCCTTGTAATGCATGCACATGATATCCAAATCAAATCTTTTTTTTTCATAAGTGTGCACCAAGAAAATATGTTTACTAGTTCTGAAGTTAGCTTGTTTGTTCACCTTTTGACATTTTCACATCCAAGCCACTAAATAATATTTTTTTTCAAACTCACTTTCCAGTCGCTTGTAATTCTTCTCATTTCTGTATCTCTCTCTCACACACAAGCAGACAGAATCCCTTAGTGCCTGATTCCACTCAGAGCAACAACAAGGAACTGCTGAAGGGAGAAATGGGAAAAGATCTCGAATCCAATTAATGTTTGCCTTCATTGGTGTGGAACGCCGGACGATGACTTGCTGCTTTTTTAGTAAATGGGGATGGAAATCTCATAAATTAATCAAGGTTTTCAAGGGAAGTGATGAACCAAAACCCAGATGTTCATGTAATTAACAAATTAATCTTTAATAAACAGCCAAAAGTTCTCTTCTAATTACTAAACACAATCTTTACTCTTGCTGGGTTTTAGATGTTACCACTGATCTGGAAGAGTCCTGACCTCAGTGCTTACTGTTTTCAAATGCCACTTTCTAGGAGTGGGTTCCAAGCAAAAAAAAAAAAAAAAAAGGAGAAATACAAGGAATACGTGCAGTAGGATGGAGGTGGGTGGTCTTGGACTTCCCACAGGTCAGGGAACCCTGATTGTTCTTCGGGCTGATGAGGGAGGGGGACTTGATGGGGGAGGGGAAGAGAAATGGGAGGCGGTGGCAGGGAGGAGGCAGAAATCTTTAATAAATAAATTTAAAAAAAAAGAAATATATGGAATACAGTTTTCTGTTTGTATATCCATACGAATAAGGCAGCTTCAATTAAATTGGCACAGTCTCAGAAATCAGATCCACATGAACCTTCAATCCAGATGATATCCCTTCAAAAGTTTTGTTACAATAATAAAATTTGAATAATAACAGTAAATACTGGGCAAGGGGGTAGCTATTTTTACTGTGTTTCTCTGGCTTTTTTTTTTTAAAGAAAGTCCTTGTTTTCTGCTTCTACGTTATTGTATATAATCATGTTTATTCGTGTCATTCTTTTTGTTCACCTGTAGGTGACATTCAAACATGTACAAGGTCCGGATTTTCTTCCCAGTACGGTGCTAAAATAAAAAAAAAAAAAGGCTAACATTGTAGTCACAATACACAGTGCGTTTATAGTATGAGAAGACGGGTAATACACAAATCCATGGCTAATTCCTGTGTCTTTGCCTTTGCTTTCTTATTGTCTCACGAAACTAAAACACATTTATGCATGTTTGAATGTCATGGTCACTCAACCTCAGTCCCTTAACCTTGATATCTCTAAGCACTTTTGCAGACATAATGTCCTTGCTCTTCATAGAGACCATGACAAACCTGAGGGCTAAAGTATGTCCACTTTACAGGGAAAGAAACTGAGACTGAGGCCTTCAGTGATTCCCCAATGACAGTGAGTGGAGGAGATGATCTTGTAACTCGCTGTCAGGCTCCAAGCCGGGGGCAGCACCCCTTGCCAAGTCACCACATGTGTCTCTGGACGTGGCATCCAGAAGCAGAGCACAAAGCAGTGTGTCTCCTGCCAGCCTTGCCTTAAGAACTGTATTAGCTTGCAATCAAATGTACTCAAGTTTACTCGCCTGTTTATTTGTTTATGTCTGAGAACTTTCCCGTTTCAATATGTTCCCAGGAAAGATGACAGCCCAAGGGCTTTCCTGCGACAGAGGGTAAACGGATAGATTGTTTCCATGCCTGAGACAATTCCCAGCAGAGCTCTTCTCACATCTGACATAAACAATTGTCTCAGGAGCTAGAGCTTCGGCGACCCACTGCAGGCCCGCCCTTCTGAGAGTCGGCTGTGGTCTCTTTCCTGACATACACATTTTAGAACCCACACACTAAGTACTTTTTGAACTTCACTGAGCTGAATTGCATGCCCTCTCTTCTGTATGTTTAATAAAAATGTCACGTGTATGAGACAGATAAATTACCTTGTTTCCAAAAGCCAAGCTCCCTTGACTCCCAAGATCACTTAATAATATAGAGAGCTGTTTTTTTCTTAGAGTTCACCAAGACCCTATTCAAGTTGTTTGTTCTTTAAGTGGAATTTTGAAAGTGTGATTGCGTCTATCCATGTCATTTTCATTACTTACAAAATAACGTTTACTGCTTTGTAGGATATAGATTGCTGGTCACCGGGCATTTTAGGGATAGTAAAACTGAGACTCAGATACACTGGGCCTCAGTTTCGCTCTTAAAACTTGCAGGAAATAAGTTAAAAGGTCTCCCCCTCGCTTGAATTTATCACACAGTGAGCTGGGCTCATGATTTACTGGTATAATACCTACTGGGTATGTGAAAAATCCTGCATAGCACCAGCAGGAAGCCGTCATTCAGAGGGCTCCAAATTGACCGTGGACTTCCTTTCGCTCTCATTGCTCATCTATTGAAGTCCTTGTCGTCTTACTGTAATTGTGCAGTGAGCCAGTGATGTAAAGAGTTCATTACAACGCTGTGCTCTAAATACGGCTGTAGGAGTTACTTAAGAATGGCAAGAGCCGGGCGGTGGTGGCACACGCCTTTAATCCCAGCACTCGGGAGGCAGAGGCCAGGTGGATCTCTGTGAGTTCGAGACCAGCCTGGTCTACAAGAGCTAGTTCCAGGACAGGCTCCAAAACCACAGAGAAACCCTGTCTCGAAAAACCAAGAAAAAAAAAAAAAAAAAAAGAATGGCAAGACAATCGAGGAAACTTTCTCATATATGATATCACAGTTAAAGAAGAGTCAATCGGCTTTAGAGCATGTGACATGAAGCACTGCTGGTCATACGTGATGAGAAAATATTCCAGGCAGACATGCAACCCAAGGAACATGTGGAAGGGTATTTGGAAAATAAGTCTGGTAAGAAATGTAAGCTTAATTATGTTGGTAACATTCTGTTAACTGTCTTCCATGTGTCAAAAGACAGAGAAAGATCAGCTATCGTTCACTCTTTATCTTCCAAAAACTTAAAATCAATCATAGAAATAGCAGGGTGTTTGATGGTAATACCAGGAACGATTAACATACAACATGGCATACTAACTGTGAAGGAATAACACAGAACACACCGTGGAAACTTCTATGAATTCTTCAGATAGAGTCCAGAGGATTCAAACATGGATCCTGAAGGAAGCTGAGCTGACTTTCCAAGGACCAAGAATCATCCAGGTGGGGACTTGTGAAGGAAGCTTTGAAGGAAAGAGAACTGCATGGGTAAAGTCTTGGTGTCAATTCTAGAGTTTTGGAGATTGTTTACAATGCACTTCCTGTTTACTTAGGTAATACTATATCCTCCTGGAGTCTTTGATGGAAGTGAAGAATAGATAGTTATAATAATAGTTTTCCTTAGTTATGATAAAAGATAAAGTAGATATAAATATTGTAACTATAATTCTTTCTTGATAACTGTTTTGTTGCTATGTTAAAGTTAAAACCTTCATTTTCATTTAGAGAGAAAAGGGGAAATGGTGTGGGAATTCCTTCTGTAAATGTGTTGCTTTTATTGGTTAATGAGTAAAGCACCTCCTTTGGCCTGCAGCAGGGCAGAATAGAATTAGGCGGGGAAAACTAAACTAAATTCTGGGAGAAAGGAGGCAGAGTCAGTGAGATGTCATATAGCCACCAAAGGAGAAAGACGCTAGCTGCTAGTTGCCACCTTGCCAGTAAGCCACAAGCCTCATGGTACAATGTAAAATAATAGAAATGGATTAATTTAAGATGTAAGAGCCAGCTAAAGATACACATACACTAATAGGCCAAGCAGTGATTTAATTAATACAGTTTCTGTGTGGTTATTTCAGGTCTGGGTGGCTGGGGACAAAGAAGCAGCCTCTGACCACACCCACCCCTAACTGACATGCTATTGGCAGCTGATGGGTGCTAAGGGGGAGTCAGTTTTCTCAAGTGATGCAGTCTGTGACAGGTTGCTCCAGTGGATGGTGCTGAACCCCCAGGCGCATGTGGACAGTAGCGATTGGGTGCAGCAGATTCTAAGGGGGAGGAGGAGGGAGAGAAGTGATGGGTGGTAGGAAAATATGAAATTGGAGGGGATGTGGAAGCAGAGTCTTGGAGGAGCTGGAGATGGGGGAATGTGGATATTATCTAAATACATTGTGTTCCTATATGAAATCACCAAAGAAAAAGGAAAAATTTTAAGTGCATTGTTAAGAATATATATATATATATATATATATATATAAAATGGATATTTGGCATTATAAAGCATGCATCTTGTGTGTGTGTGTATTCTTTTCTTCCCTTTCATCTACATTCTTTTGTTTTCTCTGCATTTTTCTAATCTCTTTCCTCCTTATTTTCCCTTTGCCCTGGTTTAATTTCTCCTACATTACACAGTGTTTTCATTTCCTTTCTTTATGCCCTAAGCTGAATGCCTGAAAAGTTAAAATCTTGGAGTTTAAGTAGGTAGCATTTGGTTAACTGGCATCTCAGAGTCAGATACAAATAAAGGATTCTGAGCTGTGTAGCCAGGAAGATTCAGTAGCTGGTCACAGACGTTTAAAACAAAGCTCTCAACTGAACTTCAGAATATTTGATTTTCATCAAATATGGGCTTTAATGCTTTCGCCGTCTATGCCATTGGGCTATAGAAAGAAAAAGTGAAACTTGGAATAAGTAAGCTTCCACAAGAAAAACTAGCCTTGGGGTACTGCTGTAATTTCTGTGTTCCTAAAGGGTTAGTGAACAGTAGAAAGCACTGGGGAGTCTGTGTCTTGTGACTTGAAATTGCACTGAACTGTCTTGAACTACACTGAATGGAAACACAAAATACAAGGACTTGTCATGAATTGACTTACTGTTGCAATTTCATATGCACTAACGAACAAACTCTGCCAAGCACTAAAAAACTTTTTTTCCTTTAATCCTTATATTGGTTTGTAGACTTATCCCTATTTATAAATGAAGAACTGAGATTCTTGGAGGCCAGGGAACCATAAGGCATCACCAACTAGTGAACAATATGTGCTCCACTCTCAGCTGCCAGCCATTTCCAGAATGCTCTGTTTAATGTACTTACAGTTGCATCTTCTGAAGCAAGAGGTTTACTGACAAAGGTCCCCGGAGCATCTCAGCTATCTAAATTTATATCAAGTGCTATTTTGTCTGAGGCTCAGAATACCTCAACTGTGTGGAAGGAACAAAGGTGATGGACTTTTTCAGAATCATGCTTCTGTGAAAGAGTGTGTATGTCTCTGCTGGCACACATTCAGTTTTATGCATATACATGCACTTGTTCACTTATATAAATATATATATATATATACATATATATATATATACACATGTTTTCTACATTCACATGATGTTTTCATGGGTGTGAAGCAATCAGAAACCTCTCTTTCCACAGACGAAGGTGAGTACGACAGTCTTTACAGTAGAGGTTTATTTATACTTGAAGGTCCTGAAGAAGTGTGTATGTGCTGCAAGGGGGAACATCTGAAATATTTCTGAAGCAATGAAATTTTTTAAACTAGTGTAAACCAGTTTTAATGAGTAGACCCAACTCTTTTAGCCTGTGCATCTACAAAAAAAAATTTACTGTAAGTGGCAAGTACTCAAGATTTGTATTTTATTACTTTTAATTAACTTTTGAGAATTTCACGCAGAGTTCAAAAATCCTCAGTACAAGAAAATAATAGAACTTTAAGATGGATATGCTAATTTCCCTGATTTTATCATTATATATTACATACATATAATGTTATACTATACCCATAAAATATATACTTTGGTGTCAATTAAAACATTTTTTAAAGTTTAAATATTTTTTAGAATTATTGGTTGAGGAAAATTGCAAAATGAAAGCTGCTCTCCAATTTTTATTTCAAGCTAAACCAGGGCAGCTTACCAAGTTAAGTATATCATAAATTCAAGGCCAGTGTCATAGTGCTAAGCTTTGTGACCAGATGGAGCCGCTTGCCTCTCTGACTCGTGACCTATGTGTGTCTTTCTTGAAAAGAGTTACAGTGTATCCAAGACTAGATACAACATTAAAAACATCTTTCTCTGGAATGGCTGCTGGCTTCCTTGCTTTAAAAGAGTATCTGAGATAACCTTTTAGAAACCTCTTAAGCCTGAGGTCCAGATGTTCTTTCTTTAATCTTTTAGTGCCACCTAGGGTCCCAACTTAGAAAGGGTTTGTGTGAGGCCAATTATAAATACTGTGAGGTCTCCTGGCCTGAAATTAATAACTTTATCACTTGATTATATTTTGCCTTTTGGCCTTAATTTAATGAACTGGACAACATTCAGGAAGGTGATTTGACAGTACAAAATTTGAAGATACTTAAACTCTTTGGCCCAGTGATTAGATGTCTAGAAAATGATGAAGGCATAAAAACATTTGGTACAGTATTATCTAGAACAAATGGCTAATTATGAAACATGGCATAATCGCTTCAAAATTTGTTATAAGTAAGAAAATCTGCTCATTTTTCCCTTTATAGAAAGATGTTAGGTCTTTTATAAACACCTAAAGTTAAAATCACCATCTAGTTCTATAATACACAGTAGCACCTCAGAACAATACAGTTCATGGCCTCAAAACAAGACAGGTGCATGCTCAAGAAGCAGAATATCCCTATTGCTGGAAGAGACTGTAGTGCTTGACACATCACCATCCAAGATAGATGATACGTAGAAAATATGTGTAGTCCCTTACATAGAAAACATAAATCTCTTCCCCTAGTCCCTCCCACACACCTTTTCCCAACCTCTCCCTATTTGATCCCCCATTGCAGAGATCCCATTCATCCATAAGTATCTATTCTCTTTCCATTTCCTAAAAGATCCATTTATTCCCTCTAGTTCTTTACTCTGTACCTCCCTCCATGGTTCTATGGATTATAGCTTGATGATTGTTGTGTTAAGGAGCGGCGATGCTGCATCCCCGGCCGCCCACATGGCTAGCTCTAGCTTATGCCCCAAAATAATTACACGAAACTGTATTCTTTTAAACACCGCTTGGCCCATTATATCTAGCCTTTTCTCGGCTAACTCTCGCACCTGGACTAGCCCATTTCTAATAATCTATGTAGCCCAAGAGCTGGCTTACCAGGAATGATCTTAACCTGCATCTGTCTGGAGTGGGAGAATCATGGCGACTCTTTGACTCAGCTTCTTTCTCCCAGCCTTCCGTTCCATTTACTCCACCCACCTATGTTTTAACCTATGAGGGCCAAGCAGTTTCTTTATTGCTTAACCAATGAAACAACAGATAGAAAGATGACCCTCCTCCATCAGATGATGGTCGATTTAACTGCTAATATCTACATATCGGTAGGTGAGTACATACTATATTTGTCTTTCTGGGTCTGGGATACCTGATGCAGGATAATTTGTTTTCTAGTTCTGTTCATTTGCCTGCAAATTTCATGGTGTCATTCTTTTTAATGTTTGAATAATCTTCCATTGTGTAAATGTACCACATTTTCTTGATCCATTCTTCCGTTGAGACGCATCTGTGTTGCTGTGGGGTCTCCCTTTTCCTTGTAGTCTGTTGGCCACCAGTCCTCGAGGACAAAGGGAGCAGAGGCAAGTTGCAAAGCTTTGTATGGCCTGTGAGTATGGTGGAAAAAGCCTTCTGGGAGCCTGCTTGAGTATTACAGCTCAGCTCTATTCCAGAGTGATGAAAACATATAGCATGGGCACGGTGAATGGGGCATCACCTAGTTTGCATTTAGCAGCACGATTCTACCATAGACCTGGAGCGCAGTATCTAATTATCACAGCGATAGCAGAAGAGCAGCAGTCTGGGAAACTGTCAAAGGTCAGGCATCCGGGCTCAGGGACAGCTTCCAAATAAGGTCAGGAACTGGGCCTACAGACACTACCCAAACAGGGGAGGGAGGAGCCCTGCTGTGAAGGGAGTCCTCCATATCACTTGGGGCTCAGAGAGCTGGTCAGACAAGGCCGACTGTAACCTTAAGCAGCAGCACCCTCCCCAAAGGGTGGTTTCCAGTTTCTGAAATATTATTGACGAGAGCAGCAACGACAGGGAGATACAGCTAAAATTAAGGGACATTTTATGGGTAGTATGAAAACCAAATACAAACTAACCCTCTACCACTGAGCTACAGGAGGGCCTTGATCCTTTCTCAAAGCGATGTGCCTTACTCTCTCCAAGGAGTGGATGGGGGGGGCGGTGAGAGGAGGTATGTGAAGAGAATGGGAGGCAAGGAGGGAGTGGGAACTGGGATTGATATGTAAAAAGAAGAAAGATGGTTTGTTTGTTTGTTTGTTTTTTTAAAAAAAAAAGAAAACCAAATACAGTAAAAACCTCCTAATATATTAGGAAAGTGATCTAAATGAAATCACCAAATAATGGTGGAGACCCAAATGGCCATCTCTTCTCACCAAATGAAGTTTCCAGTACCAGGTTTGAGTTACATCTAATAGAGTTATCGACCAAAATGGTCCCCATGGGAATCCCTAAATAATCCAGACTGTTACCAAGACTACAGGCAGTAGGAGCGGCATTCCGGCCGCCCAGGCTCCCACATGGCTAGCTTATGGCCCGAAATAATTACATGGAAACGTATTCTTTTGAACACTGCCTGGCCCATTAGTTCCAGCCTCTTATTGGCTAACTCTCACATCTCGATTAACCCATTTTTAATAATCTGTGTAGCCCCATAGGGTGTGGCTTACCAGGAAAGATCTTAACCTGTGTCTGTGTCGGGTGGGAGAATCATGGCGACTGCCTGACTCGGCTTCTTTCTCCCAGCATTCTGTCTGTCTACTCCGCCTACCTAATTTTCTGTCCTATTAAAGGGCCAAGGCAGTCTCTTTATTTAACCAATGAAATCAACACAAAACAGAAGACTCTCCCCCATCATTTCCCCTTTTTCTGTTTAAACAAAAACAAAAGGCTTTCACTTTAACATAGTAAGATTACATATAGCAAAACAGTTATAAAGCAAGAATTAAAGTCACAATATTTATATCTATTTTATCTTTTATCATAACTAAGGAAAACTATAACTATCTATCCATTCTTCAGCTCCATCAAAGACTAAAGAAGGATATAATATTACCTGAGTAAACAAGAAGTAAGAAACTTCCAAACTCTATAAATGACAGAGACATCTGGGTGCCTGGACAGTAACCCAGAGTTCCTCTGTACCGTTGGGGCATCCATCTTCTGCCTACAGGCCCATAGTATCCAGTAGACATTTCCATGAAGCAGGAATTTTCAAAAGCAGTTCAGTCACTATCAGCTGTGTCCTGCAGAATGTCTCGCAGACTCTTTCATGAGTCAGGAACCCCAAAAAAACCATCTCACCTTTAGGCAAGTTCAGCAGTCCTCTCTCTGCGGGTTCTTTGTGTCCAGTTTATGCAACAGTCCGGGCAAGAGAAGTTTCTTGCCCAAATGGCTATCAAACTCCATAAGGAGCCTCTTCAATGCCCACCTTCCTCTTGAAGTAGATCGGTGCTGCCAGGAGCAGACATGTCTCATTGTCATGAAAAGCCCTAATTTACTAAAACATTTAAATGACATATTCTGCAGTCTTTGAAAGATATGAAGAATGACTATCTAACTGAAATATATCCCTATATATCTAGAAAATCTAACTAACATGACTACAAGCTTAAATATTGCTGATGATTATCCATTAACAACCTATATTTCTAATTATACATTACATTTTTAAATGAACTACACAATCACAATACCTTAATCAAGATTAGAAATATGCATATACATATAACAAATTGACATTAAAATCCATACCAATGAAAATTATTCATATCTATATCATTTCCTCCTTTAAATGTAAAAGAACATTTATAAACAATATTTGGGAATATGGGCGCAGTCATTTCTCTCCAAACTGCTTCCTGCTGAATGGGGGCGCTGTTAATCAGATTTTTCATGGTATAACCTGTGTGCTAGTTCCATTTCAATTGGCAGTTGAGTGAAGTAATTTTTTGAGGGTGTTCACAGCAACCTTTCAGGAGGGCGTGGTCTATCATACCATATTGAGATAGAAGTAATCCACAGGGTCTCATCCTCTGTGAAAACAAAAGAAGACCCTCTCCAAAGCATCATATCCTTAGACCCAAATTCTGAAATCATAATGCCCTTATAATATCCATTCTGGCTTAGCTTGGCAGCCCATGTAATGAAATATCTCTCTGTACTTAGCTCCTTCACAGTCAAAAATTTTAAAGAAAACACAATAATACAAAGAATCCAGAGTCTCTGTGAATTTTCCATTTTTATGTGGCTTATTTTTACTCTATCACTTTACTTTATTCTGTCTCTTTAAAGACTTTACCCTTTTTTCTCTATATTCTTTTTCTTCCCTCTCCCAAGCCTACGTACATTCATCTAACATTGTGATCCATTTAATGGTCTGAATCTGTCCTATTGTGAATCTGTAATTTTTTTTACTATCCAAGAGCACTTCTTAAAATGTTAAGCACTTCCCTTCCTTTATCCCGACCATCCCCTTACCCCAAGATACCTCATCCTCCCCTTCTCATGTTTCTCACCCCATTTCCCCTTAGCCCCATGCCACCTCACCCCCAAGTTCCCAGTTTTTGCCCAGCAATTTTGTCTACTTCCCATATCCAGGCAGATGACTATATGTTTTTCTTTGGGTTCACCTTCTTATTTAGCTTCTCTAGGATCACAAATTATATGCTCAATGTCCTTTATTTATGGCTAGAAACCAATCATGAGTGAGTACATCCCATGTTCCTCTTTTTGGGTCTGGCTTACCTCACTCAGGATAGTGTTTTCTATTTCCATCCATTTACATGCAAAATTCAAGATGTCATTGTTTTTTACCGCTGAGTAGTACTCTAATATGTATATATTCCACACTTTCTTCATCCATTCTTCCATTGAAGGGCATCTAGGTTGTTTCCAGGTTCTGGCTATTACAAATAATGCTGCTATGAACATAGTTGAACAAATGCTTTTGTCATATGATAGGGCATCTCTTGGGTATATTCCCAAGAGTGGTATTGCTGGGTCCTGGGGTAAGTTGATCCTGAATTTCCTGAGAAACCACCACACTGATTTCCAAAGTGGTTGCACAAGTTTGCATTCCCACCAGCAATAGATGAGTGTACCCCTTACTCCACAACCTCTCCAGCGAAGGCTATCATTGGTGTTTTTGATTTTAGCCATTCTGACAGGTGTAGGATGGTATCTCAAAGTTGTTTTGATTTGCACTTTCCTGATCACTAAGGAGGTTGAGCATGACCTTAAGTGTCTTTTGGCCATTTGAACTTCTTCTTTTGAGAATTCTCTGTTCAGTTCAGTGCCCCATTTTTTAATTGGGTTAATTAGCATTTTAAGGTCTACTTTCTTGAGTTCTTTATATATTTTGGAGATCAGACCTTTGTCTGTTGCAGGGTTGGTGAATATCTTCTCCCAGTCAGTGGGTTGCCTTTCTGTCTTAGTGACAGTGTCCTTTGCTTTACAGAAGCTTCTCCATTTCAGGAGGTCCCATTTATTCAATATTGTCCTTAATGTCTGTGCTGCATGGTATATACATAGGAAGCGATCTCCTGTGCCCATATGTTGTAGAGTGCTTCCCACTTTCTCTTCCATCAGGTTCAGTGTGTTCAGACTGATATTGAGGTCTTTGATCCCGTTGGACTTCACTAGATGGTCCAAGGTTACCATGTATCTAACTATGGATGGTATTCATTTCATGAGTTGAAAGTTCCAGTGGAAAGAACTTGCTGGCTAGGCTTTCCCAGAGTAATGCTGGCTTTTCTTTTTGTCATTAGGAAGTATTTTGTGAAGATGAAAATTTGAAATGTCATGAAATATATTATATAGAGTTTCTCACCAATCTTTTCATTTACTGATTATTTTATATTTCTACAGTTTCTATGGCATTTGATGTGTTACAATATATTTCTACAGCTAGTTTTGGTGTTCTTGGTTTCTTAGATTTAACTAGTAAGGGCTTATTTAATTTGACCATTTTGAAAATTTATAACAAATTCCAATCATTGTCTGAACTCTTCTGTGGTTACTTTCACATTCTGAAAGGGAGGGTTTGTGCTTGTGAATTTTTTCTTCTCAACTTGACTCAAACTAGAGTCAACTGGAAAGAGAAAAAGAGAAAACTTTACAGTTGTTGCTTCAGTTTCTGCTTCTGCTTCCCCCAATGTTGGACTCAATGTGATCAGGACACATAAACCAAACTTTCCCTACCAAATTGTGTTTGGTCATCACTTTATCACAGCAATAGAAAGCCAAGTAGGAGAGAAACTGGTACCAACAAGCAGGCAATTATTGTGACAGACCTGCCCATGGTGTTTGGGGGAGGATTGTAGAAGTGTTTGAAACTTTGGACTGAAAATAAATCCATCAATATTGAAAGATTAGTGGGTTATTCTGTGGGAGCCTGGAAGTTGAGTACTGAGAACAAAGCAGATGGTCTACAAACCTGACTTGTGGAGTTTCAGAGGAAAGTAGAGACTCCCTCGTCAGGTCTGTTTGTGTGATGGATTTGAATTAAGATCCTGTGAGGTTGCAGAATAATCCATGATGAATTAGCTACCAGTCCTGCTTAAGCAAAGTCTTTGCTTTACTGGGGCAATTGATGCTGGGATCAGCTGTGAATAAGAAGAGACAATATCACTGAGTTGAAATTTTGGGGGGAATATTTCCTCAGGGTTAGCACACAGAAACTGTGGTCCAAAGACAGCCAAAGCTGCTGTTGGGTCCAGGGTGGTCACGCAAAGATGGGGACAGACCAAGACCACCAAAGTCTAATAAACCAAAAGCAAACTTTAATGCAGGGCACAGAAGTTTATCAGCTAGCTGGGACCACAGCCAGAGTTGGTATTGGTTAGGCTGTGGCCCAAGGCTGGTTTCTAAACCCATCTTTTTATAGTAGGGGCACCAAGCATTAGGTCTGAACAAGGAATTTTTTACAATCTTGCCCTGAGCTGCAGGTCAGTCAATGGAGACCCTAAAGGGAGGAGTGAGAGTTGAAAGGGACAAGAGATACAAGGGATGGAGACAAGACATGATTCTGATTAAGTCTCGTTTATTAGGGGAGTAAACGGGGTAGATATGGGAAGAAGGGAGTGGGTTCTAACTTCAATGGGTACCTAGGAAGCTATCATGAAATGTGTTCCAGAGGAGATTACAGCGAAAGTCACTATTTGCAAGGAAATAGATGCTTTTAGCAATTAGTCAGAAAAGGGGACTGCTAGTAATATTAGAAGGTTAATAACTCAGAACAATTGGTTCTTAGGCTGGGAACTTAGAAGATAGCAAAATGCTTCTCACACACTCTCAAGGTAAAACTCAGATACATCAGCCGCATCTCAAACTAGTAGCTGACTTTGTTAGTGTGAAAGAATATTGCATATAGTACTGGATTTGGCAGCATGAAATCCACAGGATTTGGTGGGATCATGGAAAGAAGCTGAGGTTTGGCACTGTGAGAGGTCAGACAAGGTCACTGGTAAAGATACAGTCTCAGTTGCATTGAAAATCACAAGATTGAAGAAGTCATGCAGAGAAGCTGAGGACTGGCACCATGTGACAGTATTGGGGTCCCTGAAGAGAGATCGGAGGTTGTTGTTGGTGAAGGTGAGGCGTCAGTTGTGGTGATGTTCTCAAGATAGTGGAGATTTCAGGACTTGAGACAACCACCAAGGACTGCAGCAGCTGATGCAATCGAGCCGCCGTGAGCCTATGAGATGAGCTGTGTGCACCATGATTAGATGAACCAGAGAGGTGTAGCTTGTCCAAAGCCCTTTAATAGTGTGATTCCTTGTGACTTTTTCAGACATTGTTATTTTACTCACCTCCTTCTTTCTTCTATGTTTACCTCCCCCCTTTCCCTAAAGAGTTCTCCCTTTTCCCATTTTTCTCTTATCAGATCAATTGTATCCTGGTAGTCCCATTTAAACCTCCCACCTTCTTCCTCCTACCATCCTCCTTCCCGCTTCCCGTATCAGCTGTCTTGTGTCCTGCCATTGCCTCCTTCCCTAAAGAGCCCTTCTTTCCTGATGGACACATCTACAAAACACTCTTGTACCTAAAGTTCACAGAAGTACAGGCAACCAAGGAAGGCTGGGAATGAGAAAAGTGGCCTTCCCCGGGGAAGAGTACACCAACTGATTGTCCAATGCTTTGAAAACACACATACAGGTAGCACTATATGGATTGGACAGGTTATATTTAGGAATGTATATGTATATACATACACGTGCAATAACAAATAGTGAGAAGAAAGAGGCCATGAATTTGAAAGAGAGAAGAGAGAGGTATAAGAGGGGATTTGAAGATGAAGGGAGAAATGCAATTACATTATTAACTCAAGAAGAAAATGAACACACATATACCCACAGTAAAGGGCAAATGCTTTGTTTCAAAATTCACTTTTGTACTTAAGTCAGCCCCAAAATATCATCAATAATGCAAATTCCATTTGTTGTCCAAACGTTTTAAAAATAAAAAATAAACCTTACATCCAAATACAGCCTGTTAGGAATATTTCCTAACATGGGCTCTCTGCAGAAGCAAATTCCCAATCAAGTCAAATCAAAACATCAAAACAAGCCAAATTAAGAAATATCCAGGTTTAATGGAAGTCCTGAGCTCTCAGGTGGCCCTGACGGGGAACTGGAAGGCTGCAAAGGGGGGGAGAGAGACCATGTGTTTCTCTTTTGGGAGTTCATTTAAGTACTCTGTGGGAGTGGGAACTCTCGGGCCTGGGTCTGGGATACATGCAAGGGGCTAGGGCCTACGGTCCCAACTTAACATTCCACACTCTTTGGATATAGGAATGATAGAAAATTGAAATGATAATTATGACAAACATTTAGGCTCTCTTTGGAAAAAAGGGTGTAGACTCAAATCTGGCTACTTCCTGCAAAGTGTGGCTGGAGAGGCATCCCAACTCAGAGATGTCAGGCGTTTGTTCCTTGGAGGAGCTGAGAAGGCAGGTGTCTAGGAAAAAAATGTTATTACCAAAGATGAGTGTGTCAAAATGAGGAGCAGGTAGGCCCTTCATTGTGGCATCCTGGAAAACCAGAGGGTGGAAGGTCCTGTCTGCTGAACAGACCAAGTGTCTTGAGTAGGTGCCCACTTGAACCTGGAGAGATGGTGTTGTGGTTTCCTTCCTCTTTGGGAGACAAGCCACGCCCACTCCCATTACCTCTGACCTTCCTGCTGCCATCTCGCCCCCCTCCCTTCCTGTTCCCTTGGCGTGTGTCTCTCTATCTCTCCCCTCTCTCCCTCTCCCTCTCTCCCTCTCTCTCTCTCTCTCTCCCTCTCCCTCTCTCTCTCCCTCTCTCTCTCTCTCTCCCTCTCTCTCTCTCTCTCTCCCTCTCCTTCTCCCTCTCCCCCTCTCTCTCTTCCTCTCTCTCTCACCCTCAATAAATGTTTTATGGCTATTTTCTGTGTCTATGGGTCTGCTTACATGTGCCCACAGCTGTTGGGAATTCCACCGCATGGCCCCCCACTGATGGGAACTCTGCTGCCGCTGCTTGGGTGCCAGACTCTGGAGCCGGGCCCGGCACCCACCTGCCCCACTGGGGATCCACCAGAGCTTGCTGCTGCTCTGTGGGGGGGGGGGGTCATGTCCCAAGAGCTTGGCCGCCGAGGGGGGGGGGGGGATTATTGTGTGAGGTCCTGTCCATCGAGGTTTGAGAGACCTAGGAGTTAACTGTTTGAGGAGTACTCTGTCCCCTGGGGAAAGCGGGGCAGGCTTAGGGGCATTAAGGTCCACTGGTGTGGTGGTAGGAAGACAACTGTCAGTGTGTGAACAGAGAAGGAACCTTAAAAGAGAGAGGTAGGGTAGGTATCCCACCAGTGGAAGAGTTTGGATTGAGAGGTGACGGTTAAGCAGAAAGAGCCTTCCATAAAGCAACTCAAAAAAGCCCAAAGCCTCATTAATGCTAAGTAAGTGTTCTACCACTGTGCCACACTCACCAGCCCTAGGAAGAACTTCCTCTTCGAGACTGAGTGCTAAAACAAAACTGAAACTTCTTCCTCATTCTGATGCTGCTCCAGAGTCGGCAGGGCCTGGGCTTGGAAGGCAGAGGACTTTGCAGCTGAATGCCTCAGGGTTTGTTTTTGTTTTGTTTTTGAATAGGATCCTTAGAATTGTATTTGAAGAAAAATAAGAAGACACAGCTTAAAGTGACTGGTTTCAAGCTTCTGGAATAAAAAAGTTTTCAGGGAAATTCTGGTAAGTATCTGAGTTACTAACTCTTTCCTCATTTTTATACCTATGATGAGAAAGCTATTTCTTAAAGTTTTAGCTGTAATATATATATATATAGTGCCTGGATATGTGGCTGAAACTAACTTTTCAGTGCCTCCCTGGATGGAAATGCTCAGTGAAGTGCAATTATGAAGATGGAACTGGTCGGGGTAATGAGTGGGTTTCTCATTGTGCCAAATGGGCAGTTAAGAAACAGAGGAATAACGCAGAGGGAGTCAGGAAATTAAATAATAAATAAACAAACAAACAAACAGTTGTAGTGGAACCTATGGTCCAGGGTAATTATGTCAATTTCTCCATTTCCCTTCTATATAATGTAAGATGTTTTTAAGAGTTTGGTTTGTACTTCATCAAAGGTAGCGACCTCCAGAGCCAGCCATTTGAACCTTGCATCCACATCTATCTCAGGAAGCTACAGAGTTGAAGAAGTGGTGGGGTCTTTAGGAAAACAAAGCAACTTTGTGATCAGCTCCACTTCCGTGGACCATCAGAGAGCTGGGCTGTAGCTGCATCTGGGAAAGTTCTTTCCCTTTCAGCGAGGACCCCCTGAGGTGCAGGTATGCTTGCCCTCCTGCTTAGCACCAGAGAGTGAAAACCAGAGGGCATTCTCCACATTATCCGTGCCCAACATCCTGTAGCTGCTTTGAATAGTTAACTTGGTTAATAGCAAGATTTGTATTCACTCTTAACAGGAAGCCGAGGGGTTCTAAGCAACAAAGACTTACAATTTGTTCTCAAAAGTTCAAACCAACTGTAGTAATTTAATTTTGCTTCGTTCCAACACTACACATCCAGCTGCTCTTAAAATTTGTCAAGTGCAAATAATTTTAAAGACTTTACTGAATATCAAACATTTGAAATCATACATTCTGAACTGCTAGAATGTTGGGAACAAGTTGGGGAATTCTTAACATTTTAGTGTTTCTAAGGGAATTTTCGAAGACTTTAGCATATCATATTGAGAAAAGTTGTTCCCCTTAACAGGAACATATCATATTGAGAAAAGTTGTTCCCCTTAACAGGGCTGAAATTTAGGAAGTAGGCATGTCACCTATCTGAGAATATGCCTATCCCTTGTGTACTTACTGGCAGACTCTGATTTTGAGTGGACTAAAGCAGAACCATTAGCAGCTACCACCTGACAGAGGGATGGGCTGCAGAAGGAAATTCCTGATATTCAGTGCTTTCTATAAAACTGAGTCTTGTTGAACTTTCTGTTTGTCTTTTTGGCTAAACCCAAAAAGGAAATCTGTCTCCAACCTTCTAGACAAGCAGAGGGAGAGTGGGCAGTTAGAGACCCTGTGAACCTGTAGGATAAGTCCCTGGCAGGGAGGGAGCTCAGGCAGAGGGCACTGGGGCCAGAACATCAACAGCCCTTCATTCAGGGCTATCATGCAGGAATAGTGGCCTCCCTCTGGGACTGGGAGCCCCAACAGGAAAAGCATATTGAGAAACCGAACACTTCTAAGAACTGCAGGAAGAAATATGCTGACTCATTGTCTTACCAAACTTCCTTTTTGCATGACCAGTTGATAGAATCTGGAGGTTGTTCTACCTTAATGAGTGGAATACTAAAGAGATCCCAGATGGCCAGAGCCCATTCTAGCCAAGTACAATATTACCTGGCAAGATGAGGAAAATCCTTTGACCCACAGAGGGCTTTCAAAAATTCATATTTTCATTCTAAGGTAAGAATGTATTCCATTTATCAAGTAGGGTTTTTTTAAGAAGCAGTATATGACCCGACATTATAGAAGGTGGACAAAAAGCACAAAAACATGGTTTCATGTAGCACATAGAATAATGGGTGAAAGGAATTAAAAAAGGTAAGTGAAAATGTATGAAATAGTTGTTTGTGATAATTTCTCAATAAATAAAGCATAAACCCAGAAAAGGTATAGGAAATACAGGAAATGGAGTCAGTAAGCCAACAGGGCAGTGCACCACAAGAGAGTAATATTTTATTTTTTTTAAAAAAAGAAAGAAAAAGGAAAAGGGCCTGAAGGAAGTATGTATTGGGAATATTCTTAAGATAAGCTTCTCGGCCGACGCAAATAATTCCAGTCAGACCAAATTAGATCTAATAAAAGATGCCCACGTTTAATGCAGCTCTTCTGAGTGGCCCGGAAAAGCATGGCAAGGAAAAGAGAGTGGACAGGGCCAGGACGATCACACAAAACCTGGAGACCGTGTGTTCCTGTTCTGGGCAGCAGCCTAAATAACCCCTGGAAGTGGTCCTTGCCCTTCTTGGGGAGGGATCAATGCTTGGCAGGCTTTCCCAGAGTGGAGTGTCGACACTCCCAGGGAAGGGGGCTTGAAATGGAGCTTTCGGCTCCATTCTTTTTCCTTTGTGTTCCAAGGATGGATACCAGGGCCTGGGGCTACACTTCCAACCCAAACATCCCAGAGTCTTTGGATATAGGGGTGTCAAGGGGCTGGGGTCTCACTTTTGACCAAACAGTATGGAACCAAGAACCATGGATATCCAATAGAATGACAGGGAGAGGAAGAACCCAGCCAGGAGCTTGCACTGTCTGCAACACGAGGACCAAGCAGCTAGATCCAATTCAGACGGATAGAAAGCAGCCTAGCAGAAGGCAGCCTAGCAGAAGAGGGGTAGCAGCATGCCTAATCATGTGAGGCCTTACACTGTCAATAAGATGGATGCCACTGGGGAGAATGAACGCAATACTGGTGTTTAGCACTTGTAACCCAGCCCCTCCAGGGGGATTTAGAAAAGTCTCTGAAAGGATTAAAAGCAACAAGAGTAAAATTTGTACAAGAGCTATAGAACTCTCCCTGCAATTCAGGAGAGACCAGAGGAGGAGCTTGGACCTGAAGAAAGAGGTGACAAGTGCTGCCGCATGTAAACTCACCAGCTGAAAAGTTACCTCACAATGCAAGCTTGCAAAAAGGCTGCTGGTTTAAGCATGGGAAAAGGTGCCATGCAGGGAAGGAGCATTGTTTCCACTGTTCTATAAAGTGTATGTTTAAAATGCTTGGGCTAGGGGATGAAGGAGATATATACAGCACAAACACATCCTAAGCCGTCATCTATCCGGTTGCATTTTAATTTACTGGGTGTAGCAGTAGGAGCGGCGGGCTACGTTCCGGCACCCGGCCGCCCACATGGCACAGCTAGCTTTACCCGAAATAATTACACCGAAACTGTATTCTTTTAAACACCGCTTGGCCCATTTCTATCTAGCCTCTTCTAGGCCAGCTCTCGCACCTGGACTAGCCCATTTCTAATAATCTGCTGTAGCCCACGAGCTGGCTTACCAGGAATGATTTTAACCTGCGTCTGCCTGGAGTGGGAGAATCATGGCGACTCCCTGACTCAGCTTCTTTCTCCCAGCCTTCTGTTCTGTTTACTCCTCCCACCTATGTTTTAACCTATCAAGGCCAAAGCAATTTCTTTATTGCTTAACCAATGAAATCAACAGATTGATATATGACACTCCCACATCAACTGGGACATTAACTTTGCTGGTGTTTTGTTTGTTCATTTGTTTGTTTGTTTGGTATAATATGTTCTCAACACGTATATTTTTGGGAAAACTGTACAAGAACTAACTCTGTCCTAAACACACATGCTTCTTGTTGAGCCACGGAACATGACTCTTGCACATTCCAGGTCAGATAGCTCCAAGAACATACATCTCAAGTTTCTAATATAAAAAGTTTTCGGAAAAGCCCTGGTAAATTTCTAATCTTTAAAGTCTCATTAACCCTCTTTAACAGCTGCCTTCAAAAGCCAGTTTATAGAGTCAATTGCAACCCCAGCATCTGGGACACTGAGGCAGAACAGTCAGGAGTTTGAAGGCAATGTCAGCTACATAGTGTGTCAGAGGCCCATCATGAGACCCCATCTCACACCAAACAAACAAAACCCTAAGTCTGAAAACTAAAGCTTATCTTTAAAAATGTATATACTTCCTTTAAAAAATGCTGGTGGGTCCTGAGCAGCTGGCAGTGGGTCCTGGGAGAGCGGCTAGCAGTGGGGCTTAAAAATGCTGCAAGATCCCCAGGTGGTTCCCAAGCGGTGGCTCGTCCCGGGCGGGCTGGTCCCACCATGCAGCAAGCGGCTGGGCAGGTTCGGGTGGGCGTATGAGTGGGAGACACATGGGCAGACACATCGTATGGAGTAGAACTGAATATTTATTACTTAGAGGAAAGAGAGTGTGGGGGAAGAAGAGAAGAAAGAGACAGAGAAAGGGGGAAGCGGGGAGACACGCACGTGCCAAGAGGGGATAGACAGAATCCAAGATGGTGGGGGAAGGGCAGGGGTTGCCGGGATTGGGCGTGGCCTGCCTCTTAAAGAGAAGAAAACCATAACACTTCCAAATACATATGCTATTTCTTATTAAATATTCTAGAAGAAAAGAGAAGTATCACTTCTTTCATGCATGTACTATTAGAAGGGGCTGGTGCTAACTGCAGATAGCCTGGGGAGTGAGCATGCTCACAGGTCAAGAATCTAAGCCTTCTAACCAACTACAAACTACACACTACACAAAATGACAGAGTAGAATAGCATGTCAAATGTTACATATAGTCAAAGAGAAACTTGCAAAGTTGAATCACTATTTCAGCCAAGTCTTTCTTTTGCAGCCAGCATATAGTGACTATGTTAAAAAACAAAACAAAACAAAACAAAAAACCAGCACATTGCTGTAATTTACCCTTCATAAAAATGAAACCAATTATTCTGTGGTTTCATTTCCTCCAAGTGTAAGAGGCGATTATGTCTTGTTGGGCTCTAGCCTGGGTAAGGGAGGAAGGCCTGGGTTGCTGCTCAGACCCAGATACCTTCAAGTCAGCAACCACAACATTCTTCTCTCACTCTGTTGAACCCCACAAAATAACAAAGTAAAAGTTCTTTGGGAACAGATTGTAGAATTAAGTACTAATAAAAAAAAAAAAAACTGAATCCCAGAATTGCTCGGTCTGCCTAAAGATATGGCAGAAGATTCTCCAAGTGATACCAACATCCCCTAGGATCCCACAGTATACCCCAGCATCCCTCCCCCATGTGAACACGGGTTTCCTGTACATTTCCTCTGAGGAAGGTGAAGGAAAACAAGCTGGTTTTCCTCCTATTGTCCCCCTTTACGAGATAACCTGGCTCGCAAGAGACCTATTGTAACTATCACATGGTTTTCCTGATCACATTCCTTTCCTTACAGTCACAAAAATGGAGCTTTCTGCTCAGTATCAAAGGCCTGCATGTTTAAAAATTCACTTACAGTCCAGGATTTAAAGTTGAAATCATAAAAAGAGCCATTGACAACCAAACCATTGTCAACCTAAACTAAATATATAGGTTCTGATTTCACGGACATAGAAATGGTTCTTCAGACTGGCAGAGGGCAGTTTACATTCCTGGTGAGAGTAGGAGGCTTATGTCTGATTTCCCCCCAAAGTAACTGATGATGTCATTCAAGGGAACTTGTTGCTGAATAAAGACCTCCTTTAGAAAAACTGATAGTACAGTCAACGCTACAAATCAAACGGAGTGGGAGTGTGAGTCATGTAAATTCTGTTCCTTATTTACACCGTGTAAGCTCAGAAACAACTCGGAGGGACATACACATAATAGAAATTACATATGGCATCAAAATATATGTATTATATATATCATCAAATTACAATATCTTGGCATGAGCTATACTCCAGAGTAACATACACACACACACACACACACACACACACACAGAGACACACACGCACACACACACACACACACACACTCATGATGTTTTAAGTAAGGTTATATAACTATGGGTTTGACTATATTTCTAACTGTCTTTGTCTATGAGTAGCCAGGGAGCCTTGGGTTAGATAAGCCAATGAAATATAAATAAAACACTTTTCTGTCTGCATTCTTGAAATCTAAAGTGGGACAGAATACATGAAAATGTCCTAATTTGGGGCTGGAGAGATGGTTCAGTAGATAAGAACAGGATAGCACTTGCTGTGTGTGTAAGTATGAGAACTTGAGTCTTCAGAAACCCAGGAGTAGGGACCTGCCTGTAACCCAAGCATGCTGTGAGACTGGGAGATGGCTGGTTCTTCTGGTGGCCAGCTTAAATGCAGTCTGAGTAAGAAAACCTCACTCAAAAAGATGAAATGTAAGTAGTAGAGCTAGACTCTCAATGTCTTAAATCACACAAGAAGAGGCATATACACACTCACTCTTACACACACACACACACACACACACACGAGAGGGAGAGAGAGAGAGAGAGAGAGAGAGAGAGAGAGAGAGAGAGAGAGAGAAATGCATGCAACACGTTTAATGCAAATAAGTAAAAATGTAAATATTATTATTAAAACAATTATTTTATATGCTAAGAATGTAAGTGAAACAACGAACAGGAAGAACCTGTGGGGCATTGTCGGAGGACTTTCTGATGTGCTGGGGTTGTAATTTCAGGCAGCTTAAATTCACAGTGTAAGAGTTCTCTTCACTGAAATCAGTCTCATTATTCAGAGAGTTTATTCCACTTCAAAGTCTGCAAGTGAGACGTGAATCTTTCTATTAGACTTTCACCCCTGGAAAGGAAATGCATACGCATGTCCGCACACATAAACACACACACACACACACACACACACACACACACAGCACAGCACAGCACAGCACAGAGACAGACGGAAAAAGAGAGTTCCTTCTTCCCAAATGACCAAACTTATGTCAAGCTGACAAAACTAAACAGCACAAGAATATTTACATAAAACTCACAAAACTGGCCAGGCAGTGGTGACACATGCCTTTAATCCCAACACTCGGGGAGGAAGAGGCAGGCAGACAGGCTCCAAAGCCACAGAGAAACCGTGTCTTGAAAAAAAAAAAAAAAAACCCTCACAAAACTGACATTCTACTATGAATGGTTATGTGACACACATAGCTGTTGTACAATATCTCATGTTAGCTATCATTAGTTGATCCACAGATTGTACACTTCAGTAATACAGCATTCCCTGTTTGCTCAAAACACATAAACAAAAAGATGAGATCAGAAATATATATATATATATATATATATATATATATATATATTAAATATGGAAATACCAGTGACATTAGATACGTTAGGGAAATTTTTCTATGTTTATCTCTCAATGTACTTTCTCTGTGTTTTCTTCTATCAGTTTTATAATTTCAGGTCTTATACTAAAGTCTTTTGATTTTGAGCTGATTTTTGTGCAGGTATACAACTAATTTCATTCTTCTAAATTTGGATATTCAGTTCTCGAAGTGTCTGTTTCAGAGGCTCCTTTGTTCAGTGTATATTTTTGGCATCTTGATCAGCAATGATTTGGCTTGATTTATTTCTGGGTCTTCTATCTATTGGTCTACACTCCTGTTTGTGTGCTAGTGTCATGTGGTTTTCACAACCAAAGCTTTGCAGTGCAATTCAAGATGACGTATTCTGATGCTTACATATTGTTCTCTTAGCTTAGGCCTGCTAAACTCCAGAATATTCTGTTTCTATATGAATTTTAAGATTGGTTTTTCTAGTTCTATAAAGAAGCTCTTGGAAGATGGATGGAGCTTGTGTCAACTCTGCAAGACTATTGTAACAGAGACATGCTTACAATATTCATCCTGCAAATTCAAGGCATAGGAGGTTTGTCCATCATCTAGTGTCTACTTCAATTTCTTTTTTTAGTTTCTTGAACTTTTCATTGTAGGGACCACACTCACCTTCTTGATTAAGTTTATTCCTGTACACTGTCTAGACTGCTATGGGTGTTTTTTTTTTTATTTCTATCTCAGAAAATTTGTTAATAATATTCCAAAGTTATAGGGTTTTGTATGGCTTTGTACCTTTCTATTTTGCTGAAAGTGTTTATCATATCTAAGAACTTTCTGATAGAATTTTTAAGATGTTTAATAGGTCCACTACTCTACAGAGCTAGTTCCAGGACAAGCTCCAAAGCCACAGAGAAACCCTGTCTCGAAAAACCAAAAAAAAAAAAAAAAAATAGGTCCACTACTAAAAAGGATAAATTTGCTTCTTCATTTCCTATCTGTACTTGTCCTATTTCTTTTGTCTTGTTGATCACACGAAAACTTGAGGTATCATGTTAAATAAAAGTGGAGGAAGCAAACACCTTGTGATTCAGATTACAAAAGAAATACTTTCAGTACTTGCATATCAGGTATGCTGTCAGTGGTAAATTCATTGCACATTGTTTGTGTAGAGGCATGCCCCTTCTAGTCCTAGCTTTTAGTACCTTATAGAATTAGATATGCTGGCTTATGTGCAGCTTCCCTCTGGTTGGTGGGGTCATTTCTGCCCACTTATCTTCACTTTTTGGATATTTCTGCAGCATTTTTTAGAAACAAAAAGTAGTTGGTCTTCTTTTTCTTAAATTTGTTGTTGCTGTTTTTTACCTGGTCAGTTAGTCTACCTCTTTTTTCTTTTCTCTTTTTTAAATTGATTTTTATTGAGGTCTCCTTTTTTTCCTGATCCCCTCCCTGCCTCTCCCCTCCCCCAATCAATCCTCCCCCAAGGTCCCCATGCTCCCAATTTACTCAGGAAATCTTGTCCTTTTTTACTTTCTACTTCCCATGTAGATTAGATCTATGTAAGTCTCTCTTAGTGTCCTTATTGTTGTCTAAATTCTCTGGGATTATGGTTTGTAGGCTGGTTTTCTTTGCTTTATGTTTAAAACCCAACTATGAGTGAGCACATTTGATAATTGTCTTTCTGTGTCTGGGTTACCTCATTCGAAATAACGTTTTCTAGCTCCATCATTTTCGGGCAAAATTCAAGATGTCATTATTTTTTCTGCTGTGTAGTACTCCATTGTATAAATATACCACATTTTCCTTATCCATTCTTCAGTTGAGGGGCATTTAGGTTGTTTCCAGGTTCTGGATATGACAAACAAAGCTGCTATGAACACAGTTGAGAACATGTCCTTGTTGCACGATTGAGTATTCTTTGGATATATAACCAAAAGTGGTATTACTGGGTCTTAAGGAAGGTTGTTTCCTAATTTTCTGAGAAATCACAACACTGACATCCAAAAGGGCTGTACCAGATTGTATTCCCACCAGCAATGCAGACATGTTCCCCTTTCCCCACAACCTCTCCAGCATAAGTTGTCATCAGTGTTTTTGATTTTGGCCATTCTTACAGGTGTAAGATGGAATCTCAGAGTTGTTTTGATTTGCATTTCTCTGATGACTAAGAATGTTGAACATTTCCTTAAGTGTCTTTCAGCCATTTTAGATTCCTCTGTTGAGAGTTCTCGCTATAGGTCTTTACTCCATTTTTTTTTATGGGATTATGTGTTCTTTTGGTGATCAATTTCTTGAGTTCTTTGTATATTATGAAGATCAGACCTCTGTCTGATTTGGGGTTGGTGAAGATCTTTTCCCATTCTGTAGGCTCTCGTTTTGTCTTGTTGACTGTGACCTTTGATTTACAGAAACTTTTCAGTTCAGTAGGTCCCATTTATTAATTGTTTCTCTCAGTGTCTGTGCTGTTAGAATTATATTTAGGAAGTGGTCTCCTGTGCCAATGCATTCAAATATACTTCCCACTTTCTCTTACATAAGATTTAGTATGGTTGGCATTATGTTGAAGTCTTTGATCCATTGGATTTGAGTTTTGTGCATGGTGATAGATATGGGTTTATTTTCATTCTTTTACATGTTGATATCCAGTTATGCCAGCACTGCTTGTTAGATATGCTTTCTTTTTTCCATTTGATATTTTTTGCTTCTTTGTCAAAAATCAGGTGTTTGAAGATGTGCAGATCGATATCCGGGTCTTCAATTTTGTTCCATTGATCCTCCTGTCTGTTCTTATGCCAATACCAGGCTGTTTTCAGTAGTGTAGCTCTGTAGTAGTGTTTGAAGTCAGGGACTGTGATGCCTCCAGAAGTTCTTTTATTGTACAGGATTGTTTTGGCTATCCTGGGTTTTTTGCTTTTCCATATGAAGTTGAGTACCATTCTTTCAAGGTCTGTGAAGAATTTTGCTGGGATTTTGGTGGGCATTATATTGAATTTGTGATTGCTTTTGGTAAGATTACCGTTTTTATTATGTTAATTCTGCCTCCCCAAGAGCATGGAAAATCTTTCCACTTTCTGGTGTCTTCTTCAATTTCTTTCTTCAAAGATTTAAAGTTCTTGTCATACAACTCTTCCACTTGTTTAGTTAGAGTTACTCTGAGATATTTTATGCTTTTCGTGGCTATTGTGAAGGGTGTTGATTCTCTGGTTTCTTCCCCAGGCCTTTTATCATCTGTGTAAAGGAGGGCTAGTGATTTTTTTTTAATTAAACTTGTATCTTGCTACATTACTGAAAGTGTTTATGGGTTGTAGAAGTTCCTTGGTAGAATTTTTGGGATTGCTTATGTAAACTATCATATCATCAGCAAACAGTGAGAGTTTGACTTCTTCTTTTTCAATTTGTATCCCCTTGATCTCCTTTTGGTGTCTTATTGCTCTAGCTAGGACCTCAAGAACTTTATTGAATAGATATGGGGAAAGTGGACAACCTTGTCTTGTTCCTGATTTCAGTGGAATTGCTTGAAGTTTCTCTCCATTTAGTTTGATGTTGGTTGTTGCTTGCTGTATATTGCCTTAATTATGTTTAGGTATGTTCTTGTATCCCTGATCTCTTCAAGATCTTTATCATGAAGGGCTATTTTATTTTGTCAAAAGCTTTTTCAGTATCTAATGAGATGATCATGTGATTTTTATTTTTCAACTTGTTTATATGGTAGATTACATTGACAGATTTTCCTATGTTGAACCATCCCTGGATCTCTGGGATAAAGCTGACTTGATCATGGTGGATGATGGTTCTGATGTGTTCTTGGATTCGATTTGCCAGTATCTTATTTAGTATTTTTTTTTTTTTTTGGTTTTTCGAGACAGGGTTTCTCTGTGGTTTTGGAGCCTGTCCTGGAACTAGCTCTTGTAGACCAGGCTGGTCTCGAACTCACAGAGATCCGCCTGCCTCTGCCTCCCGAGTGCTGGGATTAAAGGCGTGCGCCACCACCGCCCGGCCTTATTTAGTATTTTTGCATCAATGTACATGAGTGAGATTGGTCTGTAATTCTCTTTCTTAGTATTGTCTTTCTGTGGTTTGCATATCAGAGTAGTTGTAGCCTCATAAAAAGAGTTTGGCACTGTTCCTTCTGTTTCTATTGTGTGGAATAATTTGAGGAGTATTGGTATTAGTTCTTCTTTGAAAGTCTTGTAGAATTCTGAGCTTAAAACATCTGGTCCTGGGATTTTTTTGTTTGGGAGACTATTGATGACTGTTTCTATTTCTTTAATTTTGATAAGTAATATTTATCCAGAAACTTGCCCATTTCCTTTAACTTTTCCAATTTTGTGGAGTACATCTTTTCAAAATATGACCTGATGATCCTCCATATTTCCTCTGTGTCTGTTATTATGTCCCCCTTTTCCTTTCTGATTTTGTTAATTTAGATATTCTCTCTCTGCCTTTTAGTTAGTTTGGATAAAGGTTTGTCTATTTTGTTGATTTTCTCAAAGAACCAACTCTTTGTCTCATTGATTATTTGTATTGTTTTCTTTGTTTCTATTTTGTTGATTTCAGCTCTCAAAATGATTATTTCCTGCCATCTAGCTCTCTTAGGTGAGCTTGCTTCTTTTTATTCTAAAGTTTTCAAATGTTCTGTTAATTCACTAGTGTGGGATTCTTCCAGCTTCTTTATATAGATGTTTAGTGCTATGAACTTGCCTCTTAACACTGCTTTCATTGTGTCCCATGAATTTGGGTATGTTGTGTGGTCATTTTTATTGATTTTAGGAAGTTTTTAATTTCTCCCTTTATTTCTTTCTTGACCCATTGATGATTCAGGTGAGTATTGTTTAATTTTCACATGTTTGTAGGTTTTCTAGAATTAGTATTGCTGTTGACTTCTAGTTTTAAAGCATGGTAATCTGAGGTTCATTGGGTTATTCCAATTTTTTTTTATTTGTTGAATTTTGTTTTGTTACTGAGTATGTGTTCAATTTTTGAGAATGCTTCATAAGGTGCTGAGAAGAAGGTATATTCTTTTCTGTTTAGATGAAATATTCTATAGATGTCTATTAAGTCCATTTTAGTCATAACATCTGTTAGTTCTCTTATTTCTCTGTTCAGTTTTTGTCTGATTGACCTGTCCAGGGGTGAGAGGGGAGTGTTGAAGTCTTCCACTATTAGTATGTGGGATTTAATGTATGATTTAAGCTTTAGAAGTGTTTCTTTGTCCTACTGCACATACTGGCTTTGAGGGAGCCTAGGCAGTTTGGATGCTCAACTTACTAAACCTGGATGGAGGTGGGCGGTCCTTGGACTTCCCACAG
>NC_022035.1:10361-10958 GCF_000317375.1 Microtus ochrogaster | reverse complement strand
TTGACATATGAGGGTGCCCTTGTATTTGGGGCATAGATGTTCAGTATTGAAATTTCCTCTTGATGGATTTTTCCTGTGACTAATATGAAATGACCCTTTGTCTCTTTTAACTTATCTTAGTTTGAAGCCTATTTTGTTAGATATTAGGATAGCTACACCTGCTTGTTTCTTAGGTCCATTTGATTAGAATTTTTTTCCCAACTCTTTACTCTGAGATGATTTTTTTTTTGGTTTTTTTTTCAAGGCAGGGTTTCTCTGTAGCTTTGGAGCCTGTCCTGGAACGCCCTTTTTAGACCAAAGATTGAGATGTGTTTCTTGTATGCAGAAGAAGGATGGATTCTGATTTCATATCCAATGTTGAAGGAGCTATGGGCTGCATTCCTGCCGCCTGGCTCCCATCCACTGGCTAGCTTTACCGGAAATAACAACACACAAACTGTATTCTTTTAAACACTGCCTGGCCCATTTCTATTAACGTGTGTAGCACTGAGGTGCACTTACCGGGAAGATTCTAGCCTACATCCATCCTGGGTTGGAGCTTCATCGCATCTGCCCCAGAGAGCAGAGCTAAGGCATATGAGCTCACTTCCTCTTCCT
>NC_022035.1:8879-9383 GCF_000317375.1 Microtus ochrogaster | reverse complement strand
CAAAATTGACCTTAAAATCCATACCAATGCAAATTATTCATATCTATATCATTTCCCCCTTTAAATGTAAAAGAACATTTATAAGCAATATTTGGGAACATGGGTGTAGTTTTTTCTCTCCAAACTACTTCCTGCTGAATGGAGGCACTGTTATTTAAGTCTTTTATGGGATAACCTGACTGCTAGGTTCCTCTCAGTCAGCAGTTGAGCAAAGTAATTTTTTGAGGGTGTTCATGGCAACCTTTCAGGAGGGCGTGGTCTATCATACCATATTGGGATAGAAGCAATCCACAGGATCTCATCCTCTGTGAAAACAAAAGAAGACCCTCTCCAAAGCATCATATCCTTAGATCCAAATTCTGAAGTCATAATACCCTTATGATATCCATTCATACATATCCATCCAGACATAATGAAATGTCTCTCTGTACTTAGCTCCTTTACAGTCAAAAATTTTAAAGAAAACACAATGTACATAATCCAGACTCTCTGTGAATTTTCCAT
>NC_022035.1:3948-6042 GCF_000317375.1 Microtus ochrogaster | reverse complement strand
GGAAGATTCTAGCCTACGTCCATCCTGGGTCGGAGCTTCATCGCGTGTGCCTCAGAGAGCAGAGCTCTCGCCTCTGCCCGCAAGAGTGGAGCATCTCGTGTGTCTCTGAGGCGTCTGCCTTTTATTTTCTTTTTTAATAAAGTTAAACAATACAACAAAAATTCACATGAATTTTCCATTTTCATGTGGCTTATTTTTACTCTATCACTTTAGTTTATTCTGTTTCTTCAAAGACTTTATCCCCCCCCCCCTTTTTTAAGGGCATTAACTTTATTCTCTCTTTATTTTTTTTCTCTCAAGCCTACATACACTCATCCAACATTGTGATTCATTTAGTGGTCTGAATCTGTCCTATTGTGAATCTGTAATAATTTTTTTTTTTTTTTTACCAGGAGCATTCCTTAAAATGTTATGCACTTCTTAAAAACTTAAGTTGCGCCATGTATACGTAATACGGTAATAGGTAGAGCCTGTTTCCTGCCCAATCTAAACCTTAACTGCGCTGTTATTATGGCAATTATGGTAGTTCCTGCCTGAAAGCAGCACAGTTCAGCATGGAGGAGCTGAGCCGCTCCTGCCTCAGAGCCATTTGGTGCCCCTGAGCCACACACAGTTCCAGGCACACAGCAGTCCACATTGCCATCAAACAAGCCGTGGCACTTTACTCCAAAAGTTCCATTCAAAGCCTCTGTCTCCCTCAGGAGCCAGACAGAGATTGCAATTGTGGCACAGCCCAGAAAGCCGGCATTTTAAAACAGCCAGTTTTTTTCCTGCTGCTGAGTCAGGACAATTTCTTTGTGGCACACAACCCAGAAACAGCAAAAAGCTGTCTTAAATTCTCTCTCTCTCCTTTTTAAGCCCTCTCAGGTTTTATGTGGAGTTTATTACCATGCTGGGCGGCACTCTGTAGATGGAGCAGGGGGCTGCGTCCCCAGCACCCAGCTGCCTGCATGGCTAGCTTATGCCCTGAAATAATTACACGGAAACTCTATTCTTTTAAACACTGCCTGGCCCATTAGTTCCAGCCTCTTATTGGCTAGCTCTTACATATTGATCTAACCCATTTCTAATAATCTGTGTAGCCCACGAAGTGGCTTACCAGGAAAGATCTTAACCTGCGGCTGTCTAGAGTGGGAGAATCATGGCGACTGACTGACTCGGCTTCTTTCTCCCAGCATTCTGTTCTGTTTACTCCGCCTACCTAATTTTCTGTCCTATCAGGCCAAGCAGTTTTCTTTCTTAGTTAACCAATGAAAGCAACAGATAGATACAAGACCCACCTCCATCAATTCAATCTGTTAGCCTGTGCCTTTTTATAGGTGAGTTGATTCCATTTACATTAAGGGATATTAATGACCAGTGATTTCTATCTCCCATTAATTTAGTTTTCTTTGTTGGTGTTGTTAATTTGTGCATTTTCCCCTCCTTTGGGATTTGCTGCTATGAGACCATCAATTGTGTTTTTGTTGGTGTAACCAAGTTCCTTGGGTTGGAGTTTTCCTTCTAATATTTTGTGTAGGGCTGGGTTTGTGGCTAGGTATTGATGAAATCTAGTTTTGTCATGGAATATCTTGTTTTGTCCTTCTATGGTGATTGAAACTTTTGCTGGGTATAGTAGTCTGGGATGGTATCTGTGGTCTCTTAATGTCTGCATAACACTTGACCATAATTTTCTGGCTTTCATTGTCTCCAATAAGAATTCAGGTGTAATTCTGATAGGTCTACCTTTATAAGTTACTTGTCCCTTTTCCTTTGCAGCTCTTAATATTCATTCTTTACTCTGTATGTTCAGTGCTTTGATTATTATGTGGTGAGAGAACTTTTGTTTGGATCCAGTCTATTTGGTGTTCTGTAAGCTTCTTGTATCTTCATATGCATATCTTTTCTTAGGTTAGGAAAGTTTTTCTTCTATGACTTTAATAAATAAATGTTGTGTGCTTTTGAGTTACTGCAAGGACCTCCAAATGGGAAGGCAATAGCACTGAGCAGGCTTCTGGCAGAGAAAGCATAGTCATTTGGAATGTAATTCTAGCACTTCTAGAGTGATGGGCACCAACCCTGCGAATGCTATTGGAGGTGTGTATGAGGGAGTTG
>NC_022035.1:0-2633 GCF_000317375.1 Microtus ochrogaster | reverse complement strand
ATCTAACCCATTTCTAATAATCTGTGTAGCCCACGAAGTGGCTTACCAGGAAAGATCTTAACCTGCGGCTGTCTAGAGTGGGAGAATCATGGCGACTGACTGACTCGGCTTCTTTCTCCCAGCATTCTGTTCTGTTTACTCCGCCTACCTAATTTTCTGTCCTATCAGGCCAAGCAGTTTTCTTTCTTAGTTAACCAATGAAAGCAACAGATAGATACAAGACCCACCTCCATCAATTCAATCTGTTAGCCTGTGCCTTTTTATAGGTGAGTTGATTCCATTTACATTAAGGGATATTAATGACCAGTGATTTCTATCTCCCATTAATTTAGTTTTCTTTGTTGGTGTTGTTAATTTGTGCATTTTCCCCTCCTTTGGGATTTGCTGCTATGAGACCATCAATTGTGTTTTTGTTGGTGTAACCAAGTTCCTTGGGTTGGAGTTTTCCTTCTAATATTTTGTGTAGGGCTGGGTTTGTGGCTAGGTATTGATGAAATCTAGTTTTGTCATGGAATATCTTGTTTTGTCCTTCTATGGTGATTGAAACTTTTGCTGGGTATAGTAGTCTGGGATGGTATCTGTGGTCTCTTAATGTCTGCATAACACTTGACCATAATTTTCTGGCTTTCATTGTCTCCAATAAGAATTCAGGTGTAATTCTGATAGGTCTACCTTTATAAGTTACTTGTCCCTTTTCCTTTGCAGCTCTTAATATTCATTCTTTACTCTGTATGTTCAGTGCTTTGATTATTATGTGGTGAGAGAACTTTTGTTTGGATCCAGTCTATTTGGTGTTCTGTAAGCTTCTTGTATCTTCATATGCATATCTTTTCTTAGGTTAGGAAAGTTTTTCTTCTATGACTTTAATAAATAAATGTTGTGTGCTTTTGAGTTACTGCAAGGACCTCCAAATGGGAAGGCAATAGCACTGAGCAGGCTTCTGGCAGAGAAAGCATAGTCATTTGGAATGTAATTCTAGCACTTCTAGAGTGATGGGCACCAACCCTGCGAATGCTATTGGAGGTGTGTATGAGGGAGTTGTCTCTTACAGTCCCCTACACAGTGAGCAGAACACTGACATTGTGACAGATAGTCATCCACAAGGTTCATGTTTGAGGACCATGCCATCCACCACAAATAATTTAGATGTACACACGAGTGTGCACACACATACACACACACACACACACACACACACACACACACATGGTGTTTTAAGTATGGTTATAATTATGGGTTGGACTGTCCTTGTCTGTGTGCAGCTAGGGACCATGGGTTAGATTAGCCAGTGAGGTATAAATAAAACCCTTTTCTGTCTGCTTTTTTGAAATTTAAAGTCAAACAGAATACATGACAACGCCCTAATATAAGGCTGAAGAGATGGCTCTGTGTATAAGGACAGCACTTGCTGTGTGTGCAAGTGTAAGAATTTGAGTTGGAATCCTAAGCTTGCAATTAATAAACCCAGGAGTAGAGACCTGCCTGTAATCCAAGAGTCCTGTAGGGTGGAGACTGGGAGATGGGTGGTTTTTGCTTGTTGCCACTGACCTGCAGTCCAGGAAAGAAAACTTCACTCAAAGGAATAAAACGGATAGCAGTGGAACAGGACTCCCAATGTCTGGAACCACACAAGAGCAGGCATATGCACACACACACACACACACACACACACACACGAATACTTGCATAGGCATGCATGCACACACATTTAATGCATTAGCAATAAATTTAAATACTATTTTAAAAACAGTATTTTGTATGCTGACTAAGAATGTTAGTGAAACAACAAACAGGAAGAACCTGTGGGGCATTGTCAAAGGACTTTCTGATGTGCTGGGGTTGTAATTTCAGGCAGCTTAAATTCACAGTGTAAGAGTTCTCTTCACTGAAATCAGTCTCATTATTCAGGAAGTTTATTCCACTTCAAAGTCTGCAAGTGAGACGTGAATCTTTCTATTAGACTTTCACCATGAAAGGAAATGTGTGGACACAACCACAGCACAGAAAGAAAGAGAACAGAAAGAGAGAGCGAGCAAATAAACCACAAGATATATCTAAGAATATTGGCTAGAAGCAAGTTTGTCACCTAACAAACTGCACAAATATGGATGCAATGTAGTTTCAGGTTGCAATATGGTGCCTAGCGAGGTGTTTGTACTTACTCTTGTCTACGGAGCTGTATTAATGGGAGGGTAGAAACTTCTTCAATTCCTTCAGTTGGTGTTTGTTTTCATGAACTGGAAGTCTAACCCCAGGTCTACTATGGAGCTATATCCACAAGTAGACAAGGCTGAGGTAAAGTTTTAGAGAAGTCAAGGAAAACAATATTCAGAGTGGAATAAGCAAGTTGAAGCTAATCCTGAAATCTGTGGAGAAGTACTGAATGTTTGATAAAATGAAGACTTGAATACCTCGACTTGAATAGCCTGCTCAACCTCTGCCAGTACTGCTCTGTCTACCTGGGGACATAGAGATCCCAGGCATGCAGAAGGTGCCCCCCCAGGTGCAGCTTCTTCGCCTGGGACTTCCCAGCCTCCAAAACTCATAAGAAACACATTTCTTTAGTTTATGGATCACTAGTCTGTGGCATCCAGTTATAGCAACAGAACATATCATAAAACGATATTAAATAT
>NC_022034.1:41353719-41355009 GCF_000317375.1 Microtus ochrogaster | reverse complement strand
CAATGTATTTGTATTGTAAATTAGTTCTCAGGAATCATGAACAAAATTGAGTGCACTGTGATTCGAAGCTACAGTTTTCTTAAACACTAATATTTAAGATTAATAAGCATTTGAATGAAAATTTAAAATAAAAGAACTTCAGAGGAGTTACTAAGAATTTGAAGCCATGAGGTCTTGTTTGTTCATTTATTTTCATTATGTGAAATAAGATATACAAGACTTGTTTATCCTACAAGACATAATATATTAAGATAAATGTAGGATGTTTTGTTCTCCCCCTAATCCCTATCATAAGTATATATATGACAAGAAATTACGTGGAATTGTCTGGAGGAAATGGGTGTGGTAACAAGAGCAGGAGAATTGAAAGGGGAGGAGAGAGTCTTATGGGAGGATTTGCTCAGTGTATAATGTACACTTGTGTGAAGATGTCCTTATGTAATAGAACTGTGTAGAATAGCAATATACACTGAAAATTAAAAACAGAAACATAGTCTGAACAAAACAATGGAACATTTTCTGTAGTAAAACATTTATTGCCACTTGTATCTAACAGGAGCTGCCCCTAAAGCACTTGTAGCTGCCAATTTCCTAAGAGCTAGTGTGGAAGTCAGCTCTGTGAGGAGACGCAACCTAGAGGGGCCAGAGGGGAAAAAGGCTACAGCTTCTTGCTGATGTTGCCCAACAAACTGCTGCTCTCTACTGGATTGACTGCTGCCCTGCCCTATTGTAAAGTGCTGTCAATCAACACCATAGGCCCCTTGGGCTTTGCTAAGGACTTCATAATTAATTGCAGGCAGGCAAAGAAGAGCATGAAATGTTCTGAGCAGAGTCCCTTTTGGATGAGAGGAATCAAGACGGTCCACGATGTCTTCAAACGAGACACTGCTGAGATTCTGCAGTGACTAAGGAAGAGAAAGGGAATGAGGGTGATAGGAAATGGAAAAGATACCTAAGGATGTGTCTGAGGACAACGAGCTATAAACCACAAGAATGGAAGATGCGGAGTCCCAGACGAAGTGAATGCAGGGACAGGAAGTGGCGACTGGGCTCAGGCAGTAGCAAAGGGATTTGGTCAAAGAGCTCTAAAGATCAGCGGAAGTTTAGGAAGAAATAGTATGTTCAGACGTCTGTCATCATGGGAAGCATATGGGAGCAAGAACAAGGACGACAGGAAAGAAAGATAGCCAGGCCACCGAAACTTGGATGTGTAGTCATGGTCTCATTGTAGCAGAGGGCAATATTTACATGGTTGAAACTATGAGGTGGCTAAAAAATTTTAACGTAATT
>NC_022034.1:41351970-41353039 GCF_000317375.1 Microtus ochrogaster | reverse complement strand
TATAAGAAGTGGACTTAATTAATTTTTAATAAATACAAATGTAAATTATAAAGAAATTTAAGTGGTACTTTCCAACACATCTCTTTTATTCTTATTTCAAGGGAACTAAAATCAACCAAGAAATACTTGTGATTTCTCCCACACACTTTTTTATGGAAAGCAGATAGGAAATTTAATCTAAATCAGAGCAAATAAAGGGAAGAGACATTGGCAGAGACAAAGCTGTTAGAATTGGGGTGTCAGTGTCCTTGGGAAATCACAGCTGTGCAGATCCAACCCAAAACAACCCCATTTACTTCCATCTCCTGCAGTGGAACAATTGCTTTTGTACACTGTGGGGATATGTCTCTGTTTAACCTCATCTGCCAAGGCACCTTCTGATTGATTTAATAAAGAGAAGAATGACCAATAGCTCAGCAGGACTTGGCTATATCTGCCTGGCTTTTAAGTGGATGGTGGAGATCAAGAACCTAACTCATTGTGCCATGTCCCCAGCTCCTTGATGTTAATATTTGAAAGAAGATTTTAATGTTCAATAGTGATAGCCACTAGCCATTAATGTTCTTCAAAGTTGTCAGTTTTCCCTTTAATAGGATGAGTGAAGTCATGGTTTCAGGAAAAATATTCCTGAAATTTTGAAGCGCACACACACACACACACACACACACACACACACACACACAAAAATCTCTTTCTAGAAACCTACACATCAGATATGTCATCAACCATGGTACTGTTTTTGCCAAGTGGTATGTGTCTGGTAAAAGATGGTTATTATTGTTACTTTTGGTATTATTTTGGAACATACCTCCCAAGAGATTATGCAAAATAGGTTTCCAGAAGTAACATATCGATGTGGGATTCCCTCTGTATGCTGTGAATACCATTGGTTAATAAAGAATTGCTTTGAGCCTATAGCAGAGCAGGAAAGAACAGAGCTAGGAGGAAAAAACTAAACTGAATGCTGGGGAAAGGGAGGTGGAGTGAGAGAGAAGCCATGTAGCCCCGCCGGAGATAAATGCTGGAACTTTTCCCAGTAAGCCACAGCAATGTGGTGATACACAGATTA
>NC_022034.1:41316885-41317701 GCF_000317375.1 Microtus ochrogaster | reverse complement strand
ACTGGATCCAAAAATTAACTTTGAAGAGAATTCTTTCACACCTCCCTAGTTAAGTCTAGTTAATGTGAATTTCATCTGTTACACTTCCAGCTGTGAAACAAAGCTGTCACTTCATATAAGTAAATATACAAGACTCCAGTTTACAGGCAACCACCATTATGATGTTAGTACTGGCATTTAGCTGGGATTGCTCACTGGCTGCTAGTGGTTGAAATTAGAGCACAGACATCTATCCCTACAAATATGAAACCAAATTAATGCTTAAAGTTTCTTACAATTATCTGAAACTATAAGAGGTATAATTGTGAATGTGAAGGCTTTACATGCCAAGGACTACTCAATGGATTAAAATAATGCGAGAGTGGACCATATCAATTGCCCTATATGTTTCATAATATAAAGTGATTAAAAAATTCACATCTAAATAAATTCTATCTAGAAATAATGGTAGGAAATTTGTTGTATTTTCAAATAACATGAATCTAAGGGCAACTATTAGGCTATGACTATATTTTGCTCTCCATTCATTCTCAGATGAGACTTCTCCATTCATTCTCAAATGAGACTTCTTTCAGGATATTTTACTTCAATTAAACATATAAAGAAATGTCAACAGTACATAGGAAGACTGTTGAGTGCTCAGCTCTAAACAAGGCGTCTGCATCACTTTCCAATGCTTCAGAATATCACTGAAGATGTATAGGAAGATGGTAAGAGCATGAGAGAGCAAGATGGTTCAGCAAGAAAAATGCACATGCCTGACAAACTGATGTCCCAAGTTCAATATCTGGGGGTGATATGGAATTTCCCTCTGTA
>NC_022034.1:41310867-41316420 GCF_000317375.1 Microtus ochrogaster | reverse complement strand
TTCAGCCATAGGACTGAGGACAGGGGAGTGGTTCATGTAGCATGTACTGTCCCTTTTCTGGGGAGCTAAGGTCATATGATGGTTTTTGGGCAAACAGGAGTCATTATCATTAGTGCTATAGCTGCCGACAAGTCCTATGACTCTGTACAGACCTCTACATCCACGCACATTCAGGCAGCCCAGCTTACACTCAGTGGGTCAAAGTGGAAAACAAGAGCAAAACAAAAAGATGTGAAACTAAAGGAGGGACTTGCTAGGAGTAGGGAGGGGTGGACAAGTTGGAGGGAGATTGCAGGGGATGAGGGATGACTGTAATTAGAATGCACTATAGTATTATGCATGTGTATGAAATCATGAAAGAATGAATCCTTTTTCAGAATCATAAAACTAAAACAGTATACATAGAAAGCATGCATAAAAATGAAAATTTGAACGTCTACATAATTATCAATTAGTCACATGATTTTAGTCTCTTTATTTGTCCTAGAATAGATGTCATGGTTGCTTCATTTTCCTCTACAAGTTTGAGCAGTTAGCAGGAACACTTATTTTCCCCCAAAAAAGCAAACAGTTCTTTAAAACTGAGCATTTTACTCCACTGCTTAATATAAGTAGCAGATTGCTTTCTCTTCTTCAATTTACTGTGAAGAATTCTAAAATGAGTTTGGATGTAATGCTACAGACTAGCTATCTTTCACTCGTAGGAATCTGCGAAGTAGAAATGAAGGTGTCTCTACTTCTGTAATATACTGGAGCACACCCATCCATTTTCATTGGGAGAGGCCTGGGTGATTGGAAAAAAGGAGAATTTCATCTTACAGGACCGAAGAATGGTGTTGAGATCATCACTGAAGCCAACCAAAGAAAAGAACTCTGTCCATTGGTAGAAATTTCTATTTGTAAGGAAGTCACCATGCACTCAGGGTGGGGAAGGGGATGGGAGCAAATCTAGAAGAATAAAATGTTTTGCAGCACAGGGGTAGACTAGGAGTGAGATAAACAAAAATCACAAAAAAAGCCTTTGCCACCTTTAAGGATCAGATTCTAAAGCACCCCAAAGTCCCAAGAATTTACACTCTAACTCAAAACCCCGTTTAGACAATATTTCGCTTACAGTTATTTAAGTTGTTTGGTAACAACCTTCCATCTACACTAAGAAAGAACAATGGAATTGTCCCCTTTCGAATTAAAAGCAAGCTTAAATGCCTGCATTCCTGCCAGGAGTCCTTCTGCAGTGGGATTCGTTTAACTTAAATACAACGACACAAGCATGTCAAGGTATCTTCTTTGTGCATCTAAAGAGATAAATAATAATATGTGATTAATGTTCTGTCAAGTCGTGTGCTTACAGTTCAATTAAAAACATCGTTCACTCGTTTTAGGCAGCACACATATACACAATAAAGAAATTTCATATCAACGTTTTTTTCATAATCAATAAACTCTCTGATTAAGGCAAGATAAATAAGAGTGAAAGTAAGCTTTTTGAAAACAAAATAGAAGTAGGAGCTAGTCTTTAACCATGTAGTTGACTTCAGGCAAGCTGATAAATTATTTCCTTTTAGTCACAAGACTCTGCAGGGTTCCTTTGCCTCTAGCTGAAGACCCACCCACAAGACCCACTATAATAGCAAGTGGAAACACAGTGCATGCAACATGTTGGGTCAGGAGCTTGGCAGCCTGCCAGGCTCTAAATGCACATTCGCATCTGAAGATGCATATTTTCCCAGATAGATGTGCATTCATGAGCTGCTTCACATGCACTGCGTGTGTGGCTATTTTATTCTTGTGGGCCAGAATAAAATGGTTTCCCATTAAACCATAAATAATCAATAATTAAAATGATTGCTTCTTTCAGGGAGCCAATAGGAAATACAGAGGAGAATAATATTTTATTCTTAAGTAGAACAGAATGAAGACAGACCGCACCAAGAAAAGCCCAGAAAACCTAGATAGCATATTATATGTAAACAAAGTTAATAAATATCCCCTACAAACCAAATCTATGTAAGGTATTCTGACTGATATTACAGTCCTATGCTTGGTTTTGTTTGCACAATGACGATAGTAAAGAAAAGATGCCCTTTCAAATGGTATGTGTGTGTGTGTATATATATATATGTATATCTTCCACACTGTGCTATGGATTTTTTGTGTCGAATCCCCATAAAAACTAACATGCTGAAATCTCCTCAAAGTAGTTTATTTCCTGGTGGAGCTTTTAAAAGGGACTAAGGTCTGGATGGTAGCTCTCTTATGAAGAGGATTAGTGCCCTTACTCACTGGGAAATGTCTCTTGATCCCTTCCACCTCTTGAGGCTACAGTAAGAGGGTGAAACATGTTACTAAGATCCTTGCCAGACCCTTAGCAGGTCCTTATCTTATGATGATCCTTTTTAATCTTTCCAACTTTGAGACCCTTAGGAAACAAATCTGTTGTTGCTAATAAGCCATTTCATTCATGATGCAGTCACCTGAATGAGCTATAACAATTCCATTCATCAAGTTCTGTACTGAAATGATGTAAAAATATCAACCAACATTGACTGGAACTAAAAATAATGACAAAATTGATGTGTGCCTACTTCATACCAGGCCCTTTGGGCTTTCTTTTTCTCTAATTCTTACAAGAGTCGTGTAAGGCAGATTTTATGATCTGTTCTGAACAGTTGTGAAGCTTCAGCCCTGAAGAAAAGGGCTTGGTTTCTGTGAGCTCCAGTCACTTGCTATTTAAAAAACGAGATTTTAAAGATTGTTCACCCGTGAGGAGCATGACTGACTTCCATTCCTCAAAGGCAGCAACAGTTTTCCTGGTTCAGACTCACTCAGTTTTCAGTCACCGACTCTCCTTGGCCCTTCATGTTTTAGAGTCGAGTTTTTATCTTTTGAGAACAAATATTTTTCCATGTATATTTGCTACTACAGAGGCTATTGTGAGAACTTAAAGGAGCTCATTTTAAGCCATCTTAAAAATCTAATTAAAAAATTACTGAATGAATCCATTTGGATACTGTGGAACTAAAGAATCTAGCTTCCAATACAACTACATCATCTTCTAGGATTTATTCTAAGCATCTTGTATCCATAGATCATCACCATTACCAATCTTTACACTTTCTGTGAGACAATTCTTTACCTTCTATGTATTATGTGTGTGTATACGTGTGTACATGCATACACATACATACTTATGAAATCATGCTTTTTTCTTTCATTTAATTGTCCCCCAAAGAATAATTCCAGTTTTATTCAGTATCCTATTAATTCTAACAGAATCTAATAGACTTGTTTAAATTAACAATTTCAGCCTGAAGAAATTTCTAACTTTTCTAAATTAAATGCTTCAGTTTTAATTTATTTGGCTCAACTCTGATGAATTTAATCTCTATTCTGCATGGAGAGTAAAAGGGAAGTAAATTTCCCCCAGTCATATGATTTCAAAGACGTAAATTTAAAAAAATAACTTAGTCTAAATTCTTAGAAGTTGGATGAATCCAATACTTGGCCATCTTATTGCCCAAGCAATGCTTACACAGTATCAATCTCTCTCTTCTTGAGCATCCTCCTTGCCCCCACTGACAATGTTATTCATGTTTTCTTCCTGGAGTCTTCCGCTAGAAGATTTTGTATGACAGACAATACTTAAAATGACTCTAGATAACAATTTTACTAAACTTATTAACATTTTTATCTCATTGATTCTGATTTTTACTTATATAAAGAGAGAATTTAATACATTTGTCCAAGTTGACATATTCTTGGCCTACAGTGGGTTTTGCATTCTCAGGGCTCTTTCACTAATACCTGGTAGGTACTTTTATTTCTATTAGATTTTTCCTGATCACAGCTACATCTAAAAGTATTTTACTTCAGCTTCTACAATGACTCTCTAAATCAGTGGTTCTCAACCTTCCTAATGCTGCAATCCTTTAATAAAGTTCCTCATGTTGTGGTGATCCCCCAACCATAAATTACTTCATAACTAGAATTTTGCTACTGTTATGAGTTACAAAGCAAATATCTGATATTCAGAATTTCATTAGTTATGCAGGGTATCTGATATGTGATTCCCAGAGGCCTTGCGACCCATAAATTGCTCTAAAGAGAATGACATCTCTGGTGCTAAATACAAGACTGAATGCTTAGAGGGCTGCCACCAATAAGAAGATAAAATAAAACTAATCAGGAACTTCATTCAGAAGACCTTTTTACCTGACCTTGAATTTTCTGTTAAATACCAGACACAGAAAATGAGTTTCAAAAGGTTTACTTGTTTTCTAGTTGGTTATATTTTCTTAAGACACAAAATGGCGACATAAAATAAAAATGAACATTTAGGCTGAACCCTCAGTTTTCAGCTTTCTCTTGTTAACTAGCCTTCTCCACTCCCATCATAGTGGCAACAGACCAACTAAGGATCATTTATTTACTTGAAACATTACCCAAGTGACAGTTTTTTGGCGGCTCTAATGCAAGTTCTGGGAATATATAGACTTAAAACAAAGAAAGCAGCAGGGAGACCAGCCTGTTTTTTATCTTCTCTAGAAGTCCGGCCTGAACTCACCATGACTACAAAGCTACTGAGACATGTTTCTGCTAGGATGGTGTATTTTTCTCAATTGTTTTTCTTTAATTTAGGAAGAAGGCTTTCCCATAAAGCATGTTAAGAAACTATGACATTAAAGAGCCCAAGAGGTTTCCTGAAGACTGTTAGGAATCAAAAGTAAGGGACTTCAAAGAACGGGAATTGGTGCCAGCAGTGATTGTATCAGGACATAAAGTGTACACCAGCACTCTTCTTTGCAAATGAGACTGTATAGTCATTTAACGGAACTCCTCTTGGCCATTTAGGCTGTACTTTGGCTTCACAAAAACCCACGCACCCAAATATACCCACCTGCTCACTCCTACCCCCAAACCCACACAAGACACTAAAATTATGATTGTGTATGACTATGTCAGTATATCAAAATACTGAGAGCTGTTGCTATATAACTTTGACCCTTGAATAACTATTCATTCTTTCTTAACCTCATTTATTCATTTGTCAAACGGGTAGTAGTTCTTTTATTATCAAGTTTTGTGAAAACAATCAGATAATTATCAAAGAATCTAGAGCACTTAGCATGTCATTGCGGATGCACTAAAGATTATCATTATGACTAATTTTACAAGTAGGCTTTGACCTACTGCAATGCAATAGAGTACATCATGGTATTAGTAGTGGTAGCTGTCTTAAAATCACCAGAGAGATATATCCTGTTGCCTACTCTTATCCAAGGACAATGAAAAATTCCCAAATTCTTTCCCAGTTTTTATCATTTTATCTTTTTAAAACTATATGTTTAGTAATTACTATAGATAGATGTCTGTCATATCATTCATTGATGTCACTTCGTTCCATCATCACCATACAGTTATGGAGCAGCTGAAAGAAGACCACTAGTCAAATTCCAAATGAGTGAAAAAGTAATCGGGGGCATCTCAAGAATTAAACACAGGTCTTTAAATTTTAAGTTTAAGAGTCTTGCTTCCAAGCTTAGTTTTCCTTTT
>NC_022034.1:41309317-41310172 GCF_000317375.1 Microtus ochrogaster | reverse complement strand
CAAAAATCATCAACACTAAAAAACTCAAATGAGTATTTTGAAATGAACATGATATATTTTCATCCTATTGGCCCACTGGCAAATATAGACCCTAACAATACAGTAGGAGTGGTAATCCTGCTGGGATAGATGTAGCCTTTTCTACAATGGCATCCTTTTATACTCCTTAGTGAAATGACTCTAAGACCAAAGGAAGAAATCTACAGGATCATCTAACATAATTTTAGTATATACTAAAAAGCATAGAAATAGTGATGGGAGAGTTGGCTGGAACGGACTAAGAACATATGCTGGAGACCTTCCTTAGCTAAAGATAGAACCATTTGGACACTGAAAGGAGTATTAACTACAACAGACTGAACACATCAAATACGCTGAAAATCTATGATTTCACAATACGCCTTACAAGTCAATCCATTCTTTTTCCCACAAACCTGGAAAATAAGTGTTTCACTGTGAGAAACTCTACCTGGTGGCAAATAAAGAGTTAATGATCAAATATTTTTCTTTCTATAACTACTCCAGCAAAAAAATATATAAAATTGTAAAAAATTGATATAAAATAATTGATGCTGAGTTTTAGCCAGGCAGTGTATGGGACATATATTTTTTTTCTATAATGCTTGATTTTTAGAGATGCAAGACTAAAAATGTACAGGTAACAGTTTATATGATGTGGTACCACAGGTTTCAAAGAACCCAGCCAGATAAGAAGGAAGAGGTGTCAATGAAAAGCCTGGGTGATGAGTGCTGACCAAGATTGTCAAAGAGCAGACTAAGGTTTCTTTACATGCTATCTTCCAGTCTTCACTTGTGAAAATTTCCCTAACATCATGTTTGAGACACTGGGGTCTT
>NC_022034.1:41304739-41305211 GCF_000317375.1 Microtus ochrogaster | reverse complement strand
GGTAAGCAAGGAGGAGAACAGTTGACACCATGGTTAATTATTCAGGGGGACTATCCTTTATCAAGTCAAAAAATAAGAGAGGAGATAACTTGTGTTCTCAATTCACTTGGCTGTAAACTGGTAACAATTATTATTTATGGTGGTTTGAATAAAAATGACCCTGAGACTCATAGGGAGTGGTATTATTACAGGTATGGCCTTGTTGAAGAAAGGAAGGATGTCACAGCATGGATGGACTTTGAGGTTTCAGAAGCTCAGGCTAGGCCCAGTGGCTAACCTGCTCATCCTGCTGCCTGTGGATCAAAATGTAGAACTCTTAGCTACCTCTCCTACACCATATCTGCCTGCATGCCACTATGACAATATCATTATCATGACGATAATGGACTAAACCTCTGAACCATAAACCATTGCCAATTAAATGTTTCCTTTCATAAGAATTGTCATGGTCATGATGTCTCTTCATAGCATT
>NC_022034.1:41299724-41304084 GCF_000317375.1 Microtus ochrogaster | reverse complement strand
TCCGTCTATATGCAAACTGCCCATACTCATCGTATATTGTCATTTCAAAAGCTCTAGGGTATTCAGAGGGGAGAGATTTACAAGGCAAAAAGCAAATTATTTTAAAACACACATCCATTGTGAGTGTTTGTGACATTGTTGTAGAAGGATAATATTTTTCTTTTGCACTGCCACATTTAATATTAGAGGACACTATTGGCATCCATCCATGGTATTTCTACTAGTGGTAGCTTAGTAGATCCTCCCTTGTTCTTTGTCATGGCAGCAATGATTTGAATTTGGTAGACAAGCTTTATCGGCCCAGGCATTACTCTAAACTCCGACCTCCCTCTTCCTTTACTGTTTTTACTATGTAATTAACAAACAGTTCCTCTGACACTTTTAGCAAACCATGACTGGATAACCGTTCCTTATCATCTTAGTCTGCTTTTCCTAGCTAAAGAATTTTATATCCAAAGTAAAATCCCAACAGTTGCAAAAGGGTTCTTTGGTGTATCTATTAACAAATGGCTAAGCTTTTAAATGATTTGGTCAGATATGGGTGTGGGCAAAAGATATTCACCAATAGTTATTAAACTTTCAGGGTGATCTCTTATGATGTTCAGATCTCTGCATAAGTGATAACACAACTTGTCCTATGCAATGATCTACAGTTTATGTATTAATATTAAATTTGTTCTACACAGTAAGCTATAGGTAGTAGTGGTGTCTTTATCATTTTCCAGGCCAAGTCATAAAGAGTAGAGCTGAGGTGATCAAGAGTTTCCCAGAGAGGACAGCACTCATTAGTTTCTGTCATCGGGGACCAATGGATCTGTTCTCCTTTCTCCACTTCCCTGATAACTGAGTTATAAAATGAAGAGAAATAAGTCAAATTCTCTTGTTTGAAAAGAGTCAAGATTTTTGGGATTGTTTATTTTTTCAGAACTATCTAAGTTAATGTAAAGGGTAATGTAATGTAATGTAGAGGGTAAAGCCTGAGGTGACATTTGCATTTTCACGGTCTCTGGTGTCATATTTCTACTGTCTCTGGTGCTACTCTGGAAAATGTGCCTGCCACTAAACAAATAATCTTCAACCCCATCTAACTTTTAATATATTTCAAGAATAACACATAGAAATCACAATCCTGAAGATCTCAGAAACAAGACATGCCCGTTTATCTCATGCGATCTTACATCAGAGACAACATCACATCCTTCACAAGTGTATTGTGATTGTGGTCCTCAGTTTGTGAGGCACTATTTTTTACATGACTAAAGAATGCATTGAACAAAAATATTAATAGCCTGTTCTTTTACCATGTTGAAAAAATATATTAACAAATCAATAAAATATCTACTCACACAATTATTAAAAAGTTTGTGTTGTACTCCTTAATGCTCTATCACAGTCTGAGTGTTCTTCGTACACCTTTTAGGTACCTGGATGTTATCTCATCCAGTTCGGAATATCCTTGGCCAGTGTGAATGAGTGGTAACTAGTTCAGGCTTTCAAATGATAAAAAAATAAAAAGCCACTCCAAAGACAAGCATTTAACTGTTTACATTGTGTCTTTTCCTTTGATCATGCTTGCCAGTAATGGTGAGAAGATGACTATTCCATCCAGATAGTGATCTCAGTGACTTGCTAGTAACAGACACCTGCTGACAGCCGTGCATGTTTACTGGGAATGGCAAAAGTGTTTGCATAGCCCATCCTGAGTAATATTTTCTTCCTTCATGTCCAGTGTCATAATCTCAATACCCTTTTAAAATACCAACTGATTTTTAACAACAAAAAAAATTACAAAGTGGTCAAATCAAGATAAGAAAATACTATAAAATAAAAACTTCTATGAAATTACATATATGAATGAGATACATGGGCGAACAAAAAGGTGCTCACTGTTAAACCTGATGACCTGGATTCAACCCTTAGGACCCATGTGGTGAAAGCAAATAAACAACACTTGCAACATGTTGTCTGACTTCCACACCTGTGCCCCCCCACATCATCCACACAGAAACATACACAATAAATATATAAACATATTTTAAATTAAAGCCAAAAAAAGCGCGCTGTGATGAAAGTCTTTTTGGCTTTCTCACACTTCATCTTCATGCTTTGATGATAGCTCACCATTCTTTCCAGCGTGAGCCCTAACCCCACGCTGCTCATGCGCAGATCTCTGACTTCAGAGACCGTGAGTGCCATGTATCAGAGAAGCTGGAGCGGAGTCTCAGAAGATCGTTTGTTCTCGCACGAGGCGACTTAATGTGTCCTTTGAACAGGTTCACGTCCCAAGCGAGCCTTGCTTTTCAAGAACCCTTTAAACATTTTCTTAGCTTCCATTCCCTCTAGGATCCAGTTTCTGGCATTTCGTTGGTCTTTCATGTTATTCCTCTTGGTAGATGATCCAGGCTTCTGCTTTCTTTTTGTGACAAACCATCAAAGAGAAATCAAAGGATTTCAATTTTTTTCTTAACCTAATTTTTGATGTATAAATTTCATTGATGCTTGCCAAGTATGTACAATGACAGCTCTCTAAATAGCCTTATATTCATTTAAATGGAGGCATTTAGAAATAAGACAGTGACTTTAAATTTTACTTAACCAGGGAATATGTAAAGTACTATTCATGTCTTATATTGACAATAAAGTTTTATTGAAACAGTCACATTCATTTCCATAAGTGTTGTACAAGGCTTCCTTCTCCTTGCAACAGTAAGGTTGAGTCATAATGAAGAACTTAAATCATCTGCAATATTTACTATGTACCTTTTATATGTACAATTTTGACCTCTGATAACAACCATTAATAAGAACCATTTAATCTTAAAAGATTAAAAAGAAACTGCATTCATAAGCAAATTCAAAGAAAAGGTGAAGACAAATATTGTTTTGACATCTATTTAGTAGCTCTATGATGCAGGGACCTGCACTTTGAAGGAGAGAGAAGTCTTAAACCAGATCTTATCCGAAGCCTCTATACTTGGGAGCTTGTATTTTTTTTATATTTGGAAAGTTTCTTGTATACAGAACATGAACTTTTGCCCCATACAGTTTGGATTTGTTTGAACTGAAATGAGAGAGATTTGAAGATCCCAAGAGACAGAAGATCCTCATGGATGTCAACACCATTCACACAGTGCACTCTTTATTAATCAGAGACTGTAGCACAATTAATAAAAACCCACAGACAGATATTGGGGTTCAACCTAAAGATCATAAAAGCAAAAGTGTCAAACCAATAGAGAGCTCTTACCTCAATGAAATCTTCAGACTGAAAAAGAGCAAGTTCCCATCTCATCCTGCCTTGTATTCCTCTCTAGTGCTGTGAGTAAAATGACCACAACCACTGCCCAACCTCTATGACTTCCTACTGTGACTGCTGGGATTAAAGGTGTGTGCCACCACTGCCTGACCTATATAGCTGACTTGTATGGTTGTTTTGTGTTCTGTTCTTCAGGAAATATCTATGAGATAACATTACAAGATACTCTACTAAATATGGTCTGAAAGACAAAAAACTCTTTTTTGATTCTATTTTTATGTTTTTCTTAAAGATAAAAATGTAAATACTGAGTACACTCTGGGGCAAAGTTCACTTCCTCTCCCTGACCTTTGCTTTTCTGGTGTTCTCAGTATATGCCTTATATTTTGCAAGTCTGTATTTATAATACTTATGAATCCCTGGATACCAGTGGCCTTTATACACTGAAGGACTACAGTCATTCCATGAGGGAAAACTCCATTAAGTTCTGACTCTCAACCTTCATCTGGGACTGGAGACCTATGAAGTACCAGAAATTAGAAACTAAATCAAACCAGGAATTCTCATTTCCTCTCAAAATCTGTTTTTCATTCAACCACGTCACTGGTCTGCATGTCTTATCTAGCCCAGTCTTCTACCTTACACTCTGTATGTAACTAATTCCCAGGTCCTGTACGGGTCAAAACACCACAGCAAGCTGTCAGTCTACCCCCTCAGCAACAATCCTTAGTTCAGGCCTTGAAAATTTCTTCAAATACACTTTAATTACTTCAATTTCTTTCATGGTAACAGATGTCATGCAAGCTTCTAAAGGAGAGAGGCAATCAACTATCTAACTGTGATGCCTTTGAACCAACCAACACCAGCCTGTCATGATAACACCTACAGGTACAGTAGTGACACACACATTTTGGTGGTGACCAATAGCTATCTAACTGGACTTACAACCATATTCAACAGGAGGAAATCATGCTTGGCACTGGAAACCTAGCCAGCTACCAGAGCTGCTGAAGCCATGGACCTTAGATGAGAACCCACGCTGCTCCATTACTAAACCACCATTATCTTTAGCTACATCCCAAATATTTTTCTTTTTACTCACCC
>NC_022034.1:41297035-41299321 GCF_000317375.1 Microtus ochrogaster | reverse complement strand
AATGAGTGCTGAGAGTGGGAGGAAGTCTTCCTCCTAGAGAGGGGCATTACAATTAGTCAACCTAAAATAACAAATAGTCAACCCTGAAAACATGCACATACGAAAAACATTATATATCTTAAGAGGGTTGTATTTAGGCATTTTGAAATACAATTAATGAAAAAGAGGTCATGAATTGAAAGAGAAGAAGGTGTATGTGGAAATGTTTAGAGGGAGGAAAGAGAAGGGGAAATGATGTCATTATATTATAAATCCCCCAAAATAAAAGAAATAATTTTGAAAGTGTATGTCTATGAGTAAATATCTGCACAAGTGTCCAGGTATCCACAGAGACCTGATCCACAAACACTGGCTCCAAGAGTTGGAGTTACTGGTGGTTGTGAACTTCCCAAGGTAGATGTTGAGAATCGAACTCAGATCCTCTGCAACAGCAGTCCTTGTCTTTAACCACAGAGCCATCTCTCTACTCCCTCTACTTCAACAGATTGTTAATACACTTTCAGTCTATGGCCCCTCCAGCTCATTACCACCCTGCACTCAGAGATCTCCCAGACACTCCGATAAGACTCACAATGAAGTTCATGATCTGCCTCCAGCCCAGCGGTTGACTACCTCCTCCAGCTCTTACCCTTGACCTTGTTTCCCCTCTTCCATTATTCTCTACACACTCTATATATCAAGCATTATTACCCTCTTTTCAGTGACTAGGGATAAGAAGATCACTATGCCTGCTCACTTGGGTTCTTCTCATAATCCTTGCTAAATTATTTCTCAGGGATTTTTCAATCCTCTTCACCTTTCCCCCAATTATAGACTCTGTTCCTCTTAGCTTCACTTGCTTATCCTTATACATTTTTAGATTAATTATTCTTCTCTCAGGAAGACTACACTAATTCATCAAAGACTCGCCCAACATTCTGACCTCTAGACCTATAACACCTTTCAGTAAGTATTGTTGTACTTATTGCACTGTATGTTATTCATCTTGATTTAAAAATGTTTTTCTCCTTTGATTGTTCCCTAAAGAAGACACAAGACCCATTTGACTGATTTTTATCTTCAAAGTAATAAAACAAAATGATGCTTCATCATAGTTACTAAAAAGTATTGTGAATACTTCTCTAGAAACCATTGCTAGTTAGGACACACTGTTAAACTTTTCTAAAACATTACTACTAGCCTCTTTTTGTGAGTTGTTACTCTGGCAAATATACTGGTGAGTAAGGGAGAATCTAAAACTGTATGTGAGTTTTCCAGTCTATCATTGGATAGGATTAGATAGATATATTTAACATAAACAAGGTTTTTATCCTATACCCCATTAACATGTTTTGTTTTTCATTATTTTTTTTTATTTATCTGTATTGCCTGCATGATCATATGTACTTGTGTACATAGCTGCCCAGAGAAGCCGGAAGAAGGTATCAGATCCTGTGTAGCTATAACTACAGGGAGTCAGGAGCCACCTAATGTAAAGAACCAAACTTGGATCTGAGGCAAGAGCAGCCAATGCTATTACACACCAAGCTATCCCTCAAGCCCTCAGTTTTAACGTTTCATGCACAAGATAGTACCATACAATACTGTAGGTTTTGCTATTCCTTGGCATGCTACTTCCTAATATGCATTAGTATTTGAGCTTGGTGGTCAGGTTCACCTATCTGACTTCATAAACAATCACAGACCCATTTCTCTTGGTGCGAAGTGAGCACTAGAAAGATACTAGCAAGCAGTCTGAAATTTCAAGCAATTCTTTTGGTAGAATGCAGGGATATATTTTGTCCTCATCTTTAAAGCTGTGTTTGATAAAGCAGGTAGAGTCACCCAAGACGACACAAAAGGCCAACTAACATCCCAGAGAGCATGCTGGTGCCCAACCGCTTACCTTGATTAGACTAGTGACTGAGTGATATATTAGGACTTTACATAGTGTTAATGTAAAAATGTTAAAAAGTGTTTTGAAGATGATACATTAATTTGAAACACTGGTCAGCGTTGGTGCCTAGAGGTAATTCCCAGGATTCCCTTCACATGGGGACATTGCCACTGAGAAGCAGGCATGGTATCCATTTCTAAGGTGGATAACTATTATTGTGAATAACCTTAGTTATCTAATCATTGACACAAGACAGCAGTGGGGTTAGCCTGTGCTTAAATGTGCCCTTGTCTCTGTGACAATAGCTTTCAGCTCTTCTAGCAGTTTATCACCTGGCTACGGAACTAAAAACTTAAGGTCTCCATCTTCCTTTTTCTGCCTCCATTTTTCCCATTCTTCATTTTGAAATT
>NC_022034.1:41270947-41272030 GCF_000317375.1 Microtus ochrogaster | reverse complement strand
AAAAGAACTTTTATTGGTTTTGCTTGCAATTGACAATAAGTTTTCACATGAAATTAATGCAATTGGACAGAAATCAGTCTAGGTTAAAAAGTGCTTCCAGTAGAGATTTGGCGATAATTTGAAAGAGCTAAGTGTTGTGGTGCCTGCTAGTAACCCTCGGGAGGCAGAAGCAGGAGGATCAAGTCTGAGAGCAGCCTTGGTGACTTAGTAACACACAAAAGGAATGATAAGGAAGAAGGAAAGGAGACAATGCAGCACAAAAAGTAAGAGTGACAAGATGTGATTTGGTATCATGTAATGAATGGATTAGTCATTATCCAATAAGACCTCTGGCTCTGCCCTGGACAGATAAATTTGAATTTTGATCATCTACATTGAAGACTAACATATGCCAAACTATCTTACACCCATCTAAGAATAAAATATCCAGGAGAGTACGTAAAAGGTACCCAACAATGCTAGTCAGTATTGTGTTGATAAACGCACAGTTCAAGTTCCTATGCAGAAGGTGTATCCAAGTTTACACTGTAATATTTCCTACATACAAACATAGACTCAAATTCTTCAGAACAGGCATAGCTTTAATTTTGTTAAACTCAACAGTGATGATTATCACATCCACTTTTCTGAATACCTAAATAGTTAAATTTGTATCTTTCCATGTCCAGATCCCAGAACTTTAAGGCAATGCCTTGCTTAACTCAGATGTTTAAAAATCATGTGTGATTGATATCTCACGAACTGATTCCTACTTCTGTTGGGAAATAAGTGTCCAACTTATCAAAAAGCACTAGACTATTTAACCAAATTCTCAGTAACTTCAAAAATAGATTGTATAATAGGAAAGGCAGCGGCTTTTCCATCTATCTGTCTATCATCTATCTATCTATCTATCTATCTATCTATCTATCTATCTATCTATCTACCTATCATCTATCTACCTATCTCTCTCTCTCTCTCTCTCTCTCTCTCTCTCTCTCTCTCTCTCTCTGCATGTGTGTGTGTCATATGGATGAACTGTGAGTACATTTTAAATTATTTCTTCTATATTTTGAGATTAGAATACAATTACATAATATCCTC
>NC_022034.1:41268404-41269476 GCF_000317375.1 Microtus ochrogaster | reverse complement strand
TCCTTTCCTCTTTTTATTGTCCTTTTTTTTCAAGTATCTCCTCTTCTTTTCTCTTTCTTTCATGTATTCCGTAGAAATTAAAAATCTCATAACTTGGGCTGGAGAGATGGCTCAGAGGTTAAGAGCATTGCTTGCTTTTCCAAAGGTCCTGAGTTCAATGCCCAGCAACCACGTGGTGGCTCACAACCATCTGTAATGGGGTCTGGTGCCCTCTTCTGCCCTTCAGGCATACACACAGACAGAATATTGAATATATAATAAATAAATAAATTTTAAAAAATCTCATAACTTTAACCTTTGTGTTAGACACTTCCCAGTAAGGTATCTGTGTATCGTGTTGACACCACCACCACTAACAACAACAACAACAACAACATCAGCATCACCACCACAACCACAACCACAACAGCATCATCACCACCACCACTACCGCCACCAACAGCACCAACAACAACACCAGCACCACCACAGGCAGCACCAGCACCACCAGCACTAGCACCACCAGCTTCACCACCACTGTTGGCACCACCACCACCATTACCACTGCAAGCAGCAGTAACATCACTACCACTACCACCACCACCACATGCACAACTTTCACACTAATTTTCCAAAAAAAAATGTGTGATTTGAAATGACTCAAAGATAGTAAAGATTATGTGTGTGATAAAGAGAAGTTTAGAAACAGTAATGGTCTATATTGGAAAAGAGCAGGGAGGCTCAGATCAGGAGAAATCTGTGTTTTCTGAAGTCATCCTAGATGTATATAAACTGGAAACTTACCGAAGCCCAATATAATAGAATGGAAATGGAAAACTTGACTCTTGTAAAGCCCCACTCCAACGTCAGGGTACCACAGTCTCAGGATGGCAGTCAAACCCACCTGCTAACCCCACCATCACTCTGGAAGGTACTAACATCTCTCTATTTGCTTTATTTTATATGTTTGCAATCTTGACTTTCCCAGGACCACAACACCAAGTCTTCTTAATCTCAGCTAATGACCTGTCTTAATTCAAACCATGTTTTTTGCTGCTCACATGCCTCCTGTTTTCTCTGCATTTTGCACAGC
>NC_022034.1:41262688-41267954 GCF_000317375.1 Microtus ochrogaster | reverse complement strand
AACTGAGGATCACCTGCCCAGAGCTGTCACAACTCATATTAGGCTGGGCTTTCTCACATCAATCCATCAATCATTAACCAAGAAAACACCCCACAGATATGCCCACAGTTTAAATAAGGCAATTCTGCAATTGAGAGTCCCTCTTCCCACTTCACCTACTTTCTAGCAAAGGGACAAAAAACAATTAGTGCATCATAATATTTTAACTTTCTTCAAATCTACAACTCCCCCCATTGTCCATAATTTTTGCACCTGTTTCCCTTGATACCTCATAGGTTCCACTAAAACTAACTAATAAACATAAACTCAAAACAATAACAACAAATAGAAACAATCATTGTTTCATTTAGGAAACTTAGAGAATTCTCATGGGGGCAGGCAGCCATGGGTATGTGTTTTCTATAGTCATAGAAGTAGTACATGCTTAGATAGATGTAATTTAAGAAAAATATAATCTCAAAAATAATACTTGTTACCTTACAGTTAAGTTACTCCCAGCCTCTTTCAGATTTAGAATATTCAGTTACATCATCTAAAAGTAGAATTATCAATTTGGGGTTATTCATGTTCTCAGAACTCACATACTGTGAGAAACAGAGGAGGGATCTAATCAAAGACTGGTAAACCGATAAATAAAGATAATAATGGGCTCTCAGTTGGAAAAGCTATTTTATGGCAATGTTGTTATCAGTTTATGTCAAACTATCTAACGAGCCAGGGATGAACACGTATCAGATTAACATTCAATGTCATCCACCAAGTGAGAGGGAAATAACTCCATGTTGCATATGCTTTTGCTTGGTTACTTAATGTGTTTCAACCAATGAAATTCACTTTATAAATGAAAACAGAGAATTATCAATAAGAAAATGTAGGCCAGGTATGGTGACTCATGCATGCAAACCCAATACTTGAGATATTGAACAGGGGTTTGCTGTGAGTTCAGGGGCAACCTGGGATATATAGTAAGTTGAACATAAAGCATAGTGTGGGAAGGCAGTATATCTTTTGAAAACAATGGAAGATAGAGAAAACATCCTCAAATTTAAAACTAGGTAACATTCAAACAGGATGTTGATTTGTTAATGAAATAAAAAATAAGAAAAGGAAGAAAAATTATAACAACTTTGAAACATGTCAGTTTAATGATCATCCATTTTCAAATTAACAGGTTTAGACTGCATAAATGGAAATTACATGCATTAGAAAGAGAAAGTTTTTTGTTTGAATAATGGGTAGCTGTTTGATGGTGGCATTTAACTGGTGTGTTTTTACAAGAAATGTCCTTAAACTCAGTGGCTTGCTTCAATATATGCTTACTATCACAATTTCTCTGAGGGCATGAACGGTTACATAGTGGATGGCTTCCCTGCTCAAGATACACCAAGTAGCAGTCAGCAGTGATCTTTGGTTGGCCTGCCCTTATATCTCGGCTGTCACTCAAGTTTCCTATCATTCCTAAAATTCCTCTCAAGATTTGTCCATCTATCAAGACTGCAGGAGATAGTAACTAAGTGTTCTGTTAAGAGCTCACATGATCAATTGGGCCAACTCAAGGTGATCTCTCAGTTGAATGTCTCAAAGAAAGCTAATTAGCGGTCATAATTTTACAATAAAGTACAGCAGCTGTTCTTTGATCTGAATTGTATCAGTGTAACATTGTAAACTGGTTGGTCAGCTTGATGGCAACTATGATGGTTCTAAAAATTCAGATCTCAGAGCTTGGTTGAACAAATATGTCTTAACTGATATCCATACATCATTTTTCATAGGTAGATGTTTCAAGAATTTTAACAGATTGTCACTGAATAAAAAGGAACATTTTAACTTACCAAAGGACATTTACAATCAAAGCTCCTCAACAAATAAGGCATATTGATGGAATACTTCTTAGTTATAGTCTCTCAGATATTTAAAGACAAAGAATACATGTTTCCTGATCCTGCTTTTATATATGATAAAATATGTTCCATCAAAAGAAACTGCTGTTATAAACCTTTACTATCCCATCTCCTTTCCCTACTGAAGAAGACTGAGGCCTTCTGCAGTATAGCAACTGAGATCTGTTTTGCTAGATTTTACTTAACAAAAAGAAAATAGGTCAAAAAATAAATAGAAGAAAAAAAGAGAGGAAATAAACTAGGTCAACTGCCTGCATGATAATCTGGTGCAACAGTAGCACAAAGTTGTGGGCCTAACCAACCACTATTTGATTGGGTTTAAAGGCCACTCTATAAGATGAAGCTTGTGTCTCGTACTGCTCTAGTGGCCCTGAATCTAAAGCTAGATAGGCCATGAACCTGTGGAAAACCAAATACTACTATTCTGGAAAATAAATGTACCCATAAAATTACCCCTAATTCCATTTTTTTTTCTATAGTCATAGATCAGTGTCTTCCTCAACAATCTTTAGAGAATCTTCTTCCTGCAGTAAGTAAGAAAAATTACCAAGGTCCACAAATGGACAATATACAGAGAGTGAGTCCTAAATAGGATGTCTCCATCAAATTCAATCCCTTGGGATTCAGGGATCTTTACAGAAGCAGCAGCAGAAACACTGTAAGAGTCAGTGGGGATGGAAGACACCAAAAAACAAAGCTTTCTAGACACAACAGGACTAATGCACATATAAACTCACAGAGACTATGCAGCATTCACAGGGACTACACAGGTCTAAACCGGATGGCTTACAGCACCAGGAGAGAAAGTGGACACAATCCCACATTCCTAACCCATAAGCTATCTCCAACTGACAACAACTTGCAAAGAAAGAATTAGATTTCTCCAATGGAGTCCCACTAGGTGTACAAACCAAACTTAAATACAGCACCATACCCCACAGCAGATGGCCAACACAACAACAAAAAACAAACTCAATGGTATTTTTGGAAGGTTTTTGTCTCCTAGTGATCTATCTGGTAATTTTGTTATTTACCTTGTAGATGATTTGTTTATGGATTATGATTTCCAATGCTGTGTTTTTATGGCATTTCTGTAAGTGCAAGGATTGGGTCTTTGCATTTGAACTTTTCTTGTGTTTTTGCTTTGGCTTTTCTGCCTTGTTTGTTTGTTTTGTACTGTTGTAATTTTTTTCATTTGTTTCTTTCCTTTTTCCTTTTTTTGTAATCTGTTGATTTTCTAGTGAGAAAGAAAGAATATCTGTGAGTTTGCGGGGGCTGAGGAGATGAGGAGGATCTGGGAATAGTTGGGAGAGAGGAACCATGACCATAACAAGTATATGAAAAACTATATATTTTCAATTAAAATAAAGAAAGAAAATAGGTCAAGGATTTCATCTTAAATATTTGACATAAGGTTGTAAACTCTAGGATCTTGCAAGATGTTTGGGGAAAGTACAAGTTTCTAGAAGCAAACCCAAGGATTATGATTAATTCGTTTAGGGATGGTTCATACATTGTAAATTCCAACATTTTGGGTACTTTAACTCAGGTAAACCTTGAAGAACTCATATCTGGTAACAATTAAGACCTCCCCCCCCCACATTCCAAACAAGATTGCTGTCACAACTATGTTTGTAAATGTTCTTTCTAACTCTTCAATGCCAGTTAATCTTTCTTTGTAAGATAGTTCCCTCTCTGAAACTATACATCTGACCTACATACTTAATACAAAAAAGACAGATCTGCTCTTTGCTCTCTTTTATGCCATATAATTATTCCATGCTTTCTCCTCTATTTCCCAGAATGGTAACTGGCAATATTTTTGTAACATTGTTTCCACTAATTGTTGTGGGAGCTGCGAGCCTCTTCCCACAGCCAGGCTCCTGGTCGCCTGGCTAGCTTATACCCCGAAATAACAGCACACAAATTGTATTTTTTTAAACACAGCTTTGCCCATTATATCTAGCCTCTTCTCGAATAACTCTTGCACCTGGACTAGCCCATTTCTAATAATGTGTGTAGCACCCCAAGGTGCGCTTACCAGGAAGATTCTAGCCTACGTCCATCCTGGGTTGGAGGTTCATCATGTCTGCCTGGGAGAGGGGAGCATGGTGTCTGTCTGAGGCATCTTACCTCACTTCCTCTTTCTCCCAGCATTCTGTTCTGTTTACTCCACCCACCTATGTTCTAACCTATGAGGGCCAAGCAGTTTCTTAATTTTTTAACCAATGACCTTCCTCCATCAACTAATTCTCTTTAATAAGACAGTAAGTAGAAAAGTACCTTAGGAAAGCTTCAATGTTTCCTGGTTACTTAATTCCAAAGAGCAGAAGTTGCTAGTTCAGATCTTTTATCCCATAGGAACAAGTCTGTATGCCTCAAAATTTAATTTATGTTGAAAAGAGAAAAAAAAATGAGGCTAAGGATGTAGTAACTACATTGGTGGAATGTGTACTTAGCATGCAGGAAGCCCTCCGTGGATTTCATCCTTAGCACTGCCTAATCCAGGCCTGGTAGGGTATACCTGTAATCCAGCACTCGGAAGGTAAACGTAGGAGGAGCAGAAATTCAAGATCATTTTCTACTACATAGCAAGGCTATATTAGACCTTACTGTAAAATAAACAAATATGAACTAATAATAATGACAGAGAAAGTTTAAGAAATGATATGAGAGAATACTGAGGGAATGATAGTGTTAACTCTATGTAATACATGGAACAGAATCTTCTGAAACATATAAATAAAATCTCTCAGGGGAGCACGATTTAAGAAATTATTCCCCACAGTCTCATTAATAGACTTCAATTCACACACCTATGGCATCCTTACTAGTCAGTTCTCTTGGTAAAGACTTGGGCTTAGCTGTGACCAAGGGAGTCTCCAGGTGAATTAACAATTGTCAGTACACCATGAATATAGAACTAGGTTTCATTTTTTAAAAACAGAACAATCAGCTGAAGAAAACAGCCATTCTCAGCATGAAAAACTAAAAAGAAAGGTATTTTATTTTCCATGACAACAGCATTCAGGCACACACACAAAATATCTTTTCAAACTCATTTAAATGAGTGGATTCAGTTTTAAAAATTGAATTAAAAGTATTAATTTATTAAGAATATCTGGTTATTCTTTTTTTTCAAGCTGAACTGAAAAGTAAAAAAGTTCTCTTCAGTTCTCAATGAGATTTCAATAAACAGTAACTAACTTATGAGAGAAAAGATCAGATGCTTTTTCAAAAGGGACTCTATCTCCATCCATCACCAGATGAAGGTTTTATGGTGATATGCAAGATATTCATCAGTATGGCTATAAAATAGGGCCATTTCTGGTTCCCTCTCCTCAGCTGCCCAAGGAACTAACTGG
>NC_022034.1:41255476-41256107 GCF_000317375.1 Microtus ochrogaster | reverse complement strand
GATGCTGTGTAACTCTGAAGTCTCAGTAGGTTAAACCAAGAAATAGAAAGAGAACTTATCTCCTGCTTTTTCTCATGTCCATTTTGTGTCATGTCGTGGGTTGGTGAAGTCAATACGCATGGACTCAGGTATATATCTGAAAGGTTGTTTGTAGGATGATGAGCTGTGCTCTAGTCATTAAATAGGCCATGTTTCTTGTGTTCTTATGACCTTGACCTAAGTCTAATTTCATATGATCCCCATGTGCCCAGAAGGAGAACTAGAGATATCCATAAACAATACCAGCACATATTTAAAACCTAGGAAAAGCTGCAGGAACAAAGAACTTTTGCAAATATAAGACGGATTCTTGAAATGGAATTGAGACCTTCTTGACCAATATAACATGAGAGAAGAGACAAGGCTCTAATGTAGGGTTACTGTTGTGAGACTGCTGGTACCTCTAGTCGGGGTCCAGAATATCGATGAAAATTAGAAGTCGGAGTCCCAGGATAGGAAATAAAGATTCTGGGATCACTAACATAGAAATCATGCTTAAACCTGTGCAAATTTAGCATCAGTCAAGGGATTTTATCTCATTCTTGAGCCAAGAGAAAGTTCATCTTATTTCTTTGGTTTTATACTTCTGGGG
>NC_022034.1:41254819-41255376 GCF_000317375.1 Microtus ochrogaster | reverse complement strand
GATGCTGTGTAACTCTGAAGTCTCAGTAGGTTAAACCAAGAAATAGAAAGGGAACTTATCTCCTGCTTTTCCTCATGTCCATTTTGTGTCCGTGGGTTGGTGAAGTCAATACGCATGGACTCAGGTATACATCTGAAAGGTTGTTTGTAGGATGATGAGCTGTGCTCTAGTCATTAAATAGGCCATGTTTCTTGTGTTCTTATGACCTTGACCTAAGTCTAATTTCATATGATCCCCATGTGCCCAGAAGGAGAACTAGAGATATCCATAAACAATACCAGCACATATTTAAAACCTAGGAAAAGCTGCAGGAACAAAGAACTTTTGCAAATATAAGACGAATTCTTGAAATGGAATTGAGACCTTCTTGACCAATCTAACATGAGAGAAGAGACAAGGCTCTAATGTGGGGCTTACTGTTGTGAAGACTGCTGGTACCTCTAGTAGGGGTCCAGAATATCGATGAAAATTAGAATTCGGAGTCCCAGGATAGGAAATTACGATTCTGGGATCACTAACATAGAAATCATGCTTAAACCTGTGCAAATTTAGCATCA
>NC_022034.1:41252265-41253315 GCF_000317375.1 Microtus ochrogaster | reverse complement strand
CTTTCAGCTTGGAGTTTAGCACCACACTAAATATTTCTAAAGGGGGAAAAGGGCTCAGGAGAAGGGCTGGATTTCCAGAATTTACCACTGCAGAGGGATCACCAAAGTCAAAAGTAGGCATAAATTTTCAAAATATAACTCCTAATATCATTTAGCAACAAGACACTGTACTGATTTTAGATGATGATGAGATACTGAGCTCCTCTGTATTGGAAAAAGAAAGAAATTTTGAGGTAGTTTGTCACCCTGTTAGAGCATTGGAGCCTTGAAAAGCTTCTTGACTATTCTTCATCTCAGATTCACCCTAAATATTGAGGATGAAAAAGATCAGTAAAGAATAATAAGCATATGAGTAAGTGCTGTGGAATATAAATTTTGGATATGTGTTTCCATCCTTGAAACTGTGTATGTTTTATGTTTAAAATTAACAATTGTAAATAAGAGATAAAATTTGTCTTTCCAAACCATGTTACCACCATGACTAAAAAGATTCAAAACTAAGGAAACTTGAATTGTGCATATTCAATGCACCTTTGGGGAACAACACTCTGCATCCCCCATGCACTACACACACACACACACACACACATCTTCAAGTAGAACCAGTATGGTACAGGTTAAAACTTGATGAATATGGGAGAAGGGGTATAAATGATAGACATATAAATCTTAGAAAAGTTCTGTCAGAATGGCTTATTTGTAGCAAACCAATGGTGAACGTTAGTCCCACGGTGAAAAGACCATGGAGAACATTCTAGTAAAAGAAAATAAAAATTCACCAACTCAGTTTGGGCCATGTTGCTTTCATGCTTTGTCTCTCATAGCGGATATCACTGGACATGGAAGACAAATTGTGTGCAGGCAATACATTTGTGTAAATAAAAATGCTAGTCAGCAAATCAGCCACACAGGGGTCACGAGAATTCGAAGAATGAAGCCACAAGTTTGCTCTGGAAAAGCACTTGTGGGGAAGTAACTTTTGAAGCTTTCTTAAATCGTAGGAAAATATGTACAACATAAATATGTTATACTAACCATCTTGACAACCCA
>NC_022034.1:41243183-41243782 GCF_000317375.1 Microtus ochrogaster | reverse complement strand
TCAGTAAAGAATAATAAGCATATGAGTAAGTGCTGTGGAATATAAATTTTGGATATGTGTTTCCATCCTTGAAACTGTGTATGTTTTATGTTTAAGATAAACAATTGTAAATAAGAGATAAAATTTGTCTTTCCAAACCATGTTACCACCACGACTAAAAAGACTCAAAACTAAGGAAACTTGAATTGTGCATACATGTAAATTCACCTTTGGAAAACAACACTCTGCATCCCCCATGCACTACACACACACACACACACACATCTTCAAGTAGAACCAGTATAGTACAGGTTAAAACTTGATGAATATGGGAGAAGGGGTATAAATGATAGACATAGAAATCTTAGAAAAGTTCTGTCAGAATGGCTTATTTGTAGCAAACCAATGGTGAACGTCAGTCCCACGGTGAAAAGACCATGGAGAACATTCTAGTAAAAGAAAATAAAAATTCACCAACTCAGTTTGGGCAGTGTTGCTTTCATGCTTTGTCTCTCATAGCGGATATCACTGGACATGGAAAACAAATTGTGTGCAGGCAATACATTTGTGTAAATAAAAACGCTAGTCAGCAAATCAGCCACACAGGGGTCACGAGAATT
>NC_022034.1:41241456-41241910 GCF_000317375.1 Microtus ochrogaster | reverse complement strand
AGAAGACAGTGGAGGAGGACAAGTGAAACAAAATCGACATCATAATATCCAAATAACTCCTAAATGCATATTCTATCATCTATTTTCATCTTTCCACTCAAATACATTGATGTATTTGCTTCCTTTAAAAAAACTATATTTGCTACCTATGGATACCATGACAAATTACATCATACTGGGTGCCTTGAAAATGGGACTACTTAGTGTTATCCATGTTTGAATGCTACAAGACCTTGACTAAAGTGTCTGCAGACTTTATTCCCGTAGACACCATGGGAAAAAATGCGGTTCCTGTTTCTTTCTCATTTCTAGTGAGGCTCAGTAATCTCTGTGATTGAATGGTGTTTGGAAGCATCTTTTCCAGACCCCTACATTTCCTGTATCTTCTTCCATCATGTCACAGAAGCTCATCCTGTCCCTATATGACCTCCTCTTAACCGAATTACATTTCAAA
>NC_022034.1:41237420-41238565 GCF_000317375.1 Microtus ochrogaster | reverse complement strand
GAAAGCCTTTGTGAGATGGGAAGAAGTGAAAAGGAGAAATGGATTACATGTGGCGGGAAAGCACAAGGACTGGCTATTTGAGAGGAACAAGGAGACCAGAAAGGGTGCCCAGGGGTATGGCAGAAGACAGTGGAGGAGGACAAGTGAAACAAAATCAACATCATAATATCCAACTAACTCCTAAATGCATATTCTATCATCTATTTTCATCTTTCCACTCAAATACATTGATGTATTTGCTCCCTTTAAAAGAACTATATTTGCTACCTATGGATGCCATGACAAATTACATCATACTGGGTGCCTTGAAAAAGGGACTACTTAGTGTTATCCATGTATGAATACTACAAGACCTTGATTAAAGTGTCTGCAAACTTTATTCCTGTAGACACCATGGGAAAAATGTGGTTCCCATTTCTTTCTCATGTCTAGTGAGGCTCAGTAATCGCTGTGATTGAATGGTGTTTGGAAGCATCTTTTCCAGACCCCCTACATTTCCTGTATCTTCTTCCATCATGTCACAGAAGCTCATCCTGTCCCCATATGACCTCCTCTTAACTGAATTACATTTCAAAGTTCCTGTTTGTGAGAAAGGTTACAGTCATAAATACTGAGAGACCAAAGTTCAAAGTGGCTTTTCGAGAGACACAATTTGACCCATAAAAACAACTCACAAACAGTGTTCCACTTCAGCATCTCTCTTTCATCTTCTGGAAGTAAAGTAAGAGCCATAAGTTGGGTTTAAACAACTTTTACTTTAGTCACCATTTCAAAAAAATTTTTTTTGGTTTAACCTGTTACCAACTTTAAAAGGAGAGTTCCTCTTGATCCAATACTTTCTCGGATTCAAACATAATCATTCTGCACTGACTGAAATTACGTTGCTGTGAAAGATGCTCCAATGATACTGAACACTGCAGCATCCTTAGTCATCAGGGAAATGTAAGTAAAGACAACTCAGATTCCACCTTACACCTGTCAGAATGGGCTAAGATCAAAAACACAAGTGACAGCTCATGCTAGAGAGGATGTGGAGCAAAAGGAGCTCTTTTCCACTGCTGATAGGAGTGCCAGCTTGTACAGCCACTTTGGAAATCAATATGGCAGTTTATCAGAAAACTAGGATATTGATCTATCTCAAGACC
>NC_022034.1:41233317-41234595 GCF_000317375.1 Microtus ochrogaster | reverse complement strand
CCAGGAGAAATTTCTGGCATCTACTAAGTGTTCCCAACATGCTGGCCTTGTTGATTATAAGTTATAATCAAAAGCCAGATGCATGCCTCCCTGTCTTGACATCATGCTAACACGTAAGCTCCCTATGAAACCAAATTCCACATCATAAGAGTAATCAGAAAGTTGAAATTTGAACTGATTCTGTTTTAAATGGAAGAGCAATCTAAAAATTACAAGAATGCACTTTAGATATCCTCAAACTAATGCTTTTCTCCACACTACCACATAAGTCCCAGACTTCAATATACACTGTAACTTATTCAAATCATCCCTATTAAGGAGAGGAAGAGAGCCAGACTGGAACAAGTTAAGCAAGGTTCCACTTTTATTTGACTATTCAAACCCAAGAGAGGCTGAATGAGAGGCTCTGGCTCACCTCTCTTCCTCTGGTGATGAGCTAACCTCAGAGCCACTGCTGTCGTGACACCAGGTGTTTCTCCATGCTATGGACATGCACAGCTTTGCAAGGTTGACACTATTCTGGAAGCCCTGTCCTAAATGCAAGGACTTCAGAGTTCGAAGGAGCCTGAAGCTATCATTGAAAGTAACGCCTAGACCACAGTAGCACACTATCAGAGCAGGGAGACTTGAACCCCAATCAGGTCACAAAAAGAAGTTTCAAGTGACAGGAGTGCTGCTAACAAGATGAAAGACAGGTGTCCAGACACGGGCAGGCCAGCATCCCATGCAAGCTGGGTGAGATTCCTAACTTGATATTTTGTGATGAGTGTTTCTCTTTTGAGTACCCTCAAACCCAATGAGTAGGAACAGAGAAATTGGCAGGTGACCAAAGTGTTTTGTCTCCCTTCTCATTCTGTGTTGCCCAAATGGGCTTTTCAGTCACAAGGATGATATACTGCCCAGGGAAGGCCACGAAACCTGGACTGATACTTGAAATGAACAGTGAGACAATCATCAAGAGAGGCAAGTGGAGAAGTTTCCGAATCCATGAAGAATGGCAGCACAGTGATGGAGTGGACACCATCATTTGGCATAACTGATCAGCTACCAGGCACAGGCAAAGTTACGTGTTTCAATTTCATTTAGATATTTTACACTAATGTTCTAGTTATACGATTCATCTTATTTTGAAGTTGCTAAGCAAACATATTATCTTTCATCAAACATACATAATAAACTGGGGCCAAATTGTAGAATTTATCCTCAGTCTCATTTCTTAATTTATTGTTCTCCCACAAGAAACAATTATAGTTTTTACTACAATCATCCAAATAAAGA
>NC_022034.1:41220796-41232139 GCF_000317375.1 Microtus ochrogaster | reverse complement strand
ATGGCCAAAAGCAACTTGGAGAGGAAAGTGTCCATTTCATCTTGTAGCTTGTAGTCCATTGTCCAGGCAAGCCAGGAAGGAGCTCAAGGCCAGAACCTGAAGGTATGAACTGATGCAGAGGCTATAGAGGAACATTGGTCACTGGCTTGCTCCTCATGACATAGCCATGCTGATTTCTCATATAACTCAGGACCACTTAACTGCCCAAGGTTAGCATCATTCCCTGTCCTGCGCCTTAGGGCTGGACCCACCCACAATGATCATTGATTTAAAAAGTGTACTATATATTTGCCTACAGGTAATCTGATGGAGGCATTTGCTCAGTTGAGGTTCCCCTTCCCAAATAATTCTAGATTATGCCAAGCTGACAAAAAAACAGACCAGCTCAAATTAATACAAGAAAGAGGAGAAGGTTGTATTTTTGTTGATTGCTATAAAATAAAGTTTGCACAATAATGTGAAAATATAAATGGAAGTGCCATAATGAATTAAGAGCAGGATTTAGGTAATATAAATTAAAGCATATGTAGATCTAGTTTTAGTGACCTCAAGAATGACTAACTCTGGTTTAATTGTGCCCCTGTTTTTGTACATTTACAGCCTTCATCTTAAGATTCAAGTGAAAAAAGTTATCTGTGTTACACACATTTGGACCATTTAATTCACATAGGTCAAACACAGGTATCCACGAAAGCTTGTTGCATCATTTTCCCCCTAAGAGCTGACTTAAAACTGCAGCCCATGCACAAAAACATGACTGTGGCAAATTCTCCTTTTGAAATGAGCACAGCTATCTTAAAATTAGATATGCTTGAAATGACACTGTGAAGCACTGAGCCCAGGAGCTATGTTGAACTTAAAGGAAGTATTACATACATACATTACAGAGGATTACATATGTAAATTACATAGGTCAGCACTTAAGGTAAGTAGTGTTTCTTTGTTGCTCTTTATACATTTATAACTGGTTTGCTGGTTTGGGCTTCCACTTTGCAAGTAAACCAGTGTACTTTCCCAAAGTGGAAAATCAAATGCACCTAAATACTATTTTAATAGCATCTACCCAGTGTTTGAGGATCAAGTTAAAAGAACACCTCCAACGAACTTCTTGTTATCTTTCTTGGTTTTGTTTTTTTCATGTTATTTTTTTTTGGGGGGGGTTAAAAATAAAAGTAAAATCTTCCTTATTCCATAACTGTTTGGGAAATTATTTTATCTACCAACCTAGAGAAAGAAAAAAAAATGGATAAAGGAATTTGTCACGTCTACATTTATACAATCTTTTTGTTGTTATTTTCTTTTTTGTCTGGATTTATTCTTGTGCTCACAGTCTAAGACAACAGCTGCATTTAATGGTACCCACTCATATTCTCAAAGGATATTAATAATTTTGGTTTTGATATCACACACATTTATCTGATACATATATATGTGGTCTAGGTAACAGATGAACCTTTTTTCCCCTTGCAAACAGCCCTCAATTATAATCTCATTTACTTTAGATTACCTGTGGGCTGATGTAATTCCATAGCATAAAAGTATGTTTATGCCTAGCATATTTTAACTAAATTTTATTGCTAATAAGCACTGTCTAATTTGCTCTGAGAGCTTGGCACTGATAGCTTGGCTACTACAGTGTTGTATATAAGGTAGAGGGTTCCACAAATCACTCCCAGAAGTAGAAATACAGGAGCTTTGACAATTGTATTGCAAAATGCAACAAGTACAGAGTCTTTTTGTAAGAATCTTGAGTTAATTGTGACTACATCCAAATTATAAAAGTCATCTAACCACAAAGAAAATACAGCTTACAATCACATGGACATTTCTCTCAGATGAAAAGCTAAATAAGAAACAAGGGAAGCTAGTACAATTACTATTTTCACAGAAATATGTCATAAAGAGAAAGTGTATTGAACAAATAAGTCATTAGGATAATAAATAGTTGGATGAGTTTGGCTAAATTTATCAACTAAGGACTAGAATTAACTTCTCAACAGTAACACTGGATGACTGACAACCACCTGTAAACTAACTCTGAGAAATGAAATGAAATCTTCTAAATGGATACCTGTGTCACACATATATGTCACACAAACATATGCACAGTTAAAAATAAAATAAATCGTTAAAATATAAAGGTAATATAAAATATGAGCCAACACTTAAAAATTGCTATCTATTGGAATTGTCAGTGTAGGAATTATTTTTTGTGTAGCTTCTAGGCATTGATAAAACTAGGACTATTTCTGCATGCCACGCCAAAACCATATAACTAGACCCCACATTTCACAACCTGCCTGCTCAAATTTTCCAGACTCGGAAGGAATACTATGCATTTCCTTTTATATGGAGGAAAAACCATGCTGGGCTTCAGGTGGAAGAGAGACTACCAGAAGTAGAAGGTTGCCATAGTGTGGCATAGATAAAATGAGGCAGAATTTGATTCTATTGTATTGTATGCATATGCTGAAAAATCATGCATTAGCATATGCAATTAATATACACTAATCAAATATTTATAAGTGATATTGAGGACTGGAGAGATAGTGCAGAAAGGAGAATGTATTCCCTACATCCAAGTCAAGCAGCTCACAACTACCTGCAACTTCAGATTCAGAGGACCTGACCCACTTTCCTAGCTTTCTTAGGTATGTGCACTTATGTGCCCAATGCACACATACACACACACACACACACACACACACACACACACATTCTCGTAATTAAAACTAACATTTGAAATTATTTTGAGTTTTTCTTCTTTCATGATAGATTTAATTACAAACTAGAATAGTAATAATCCTAAAATCATGTTTGGATTTTCATTTTAATTTTGAGAGTTCTGTCTCTCTGGTTGTCAGGCTCAGCTTAATTTATCTGTCTGTCTCAGTATTCACACCCCACACCTCACTATTCCTTCTCTTCCTTCTCCTTGTGTTGCTTTGTTCCTGGTCTGCCCATCTTAATTCCTCTCATCTACTGGACTCTGCACAAATTGCTTCTCTTTTGTAATGCTGTCCCTATTCCTATGAAATGAAAATTCGCCTCCCTTAGAATCTAAAGACACTTTAATAACCTTATTAAAACGCTCTCCATATACATTGTTGCTGTGTTTACCTCATTATATAGATACATTTACTTTTCCTCCACTAATACAATTCTAGAGGTAGAAAATTATACCTTTTTCATATTTGTATCTGCATTGCAAATTTCTTTTCTTACTTGTGGTGCTGGTTCCAAGTGTTCCTATTTAATAGGGGAATCTATTTTCTGTCTTTTATACCATTCCATTGCCTAACCTGGGAGAATAATACATGTAAAGTAGACGAAAAAAATTAAACAAAATACATTTATACATTTATTTAGAGCAGTGAGACGGCTCAGCAGGTAAAGATTGTCAGGACTGATGGTCTGCTTTTCATCATTAGAACCAACACAATGGGAACAGAGAACCAAGTCTTTGATATTGTCCTATGACCTCCAGTTGAGCACTGTGCCATACACACACACACACACACACACACACACACACACACTTTAAAAATTACTGTACATTTATTTTGTGACATATACCTTAGCAGAATTTTTAAATAAATGTTAGCTTTGTAAGTCTTCTATAAAGATAAAATCTTTCCATATAAAACAACTTTTTACTGTTCCACTTCAAAATTATATAAAAAGGGTCAAAATGTAGAAGAAATATTAGTTATGGTTTCATTCATTACCCAAAATGTTAGCTTATCAACCATATGTATTGCTATCTATAAGTATATAACACTTGACTATTATCATGGGTTGGTTTCCAAAGTGATAGTGAATGCAAAAAGTTTAACAAAGCCTAATCTAGAAGGTCTGTGTTGTACCTATGTGTACATGCAAAGCAGTATTTATTCCCAGATTGACAAAAATCAAAATATTGGTCAACTCAGACAAACATCGACAATGTGTTGTGCCTTAAAGTATCAAATATTCAGCCTAGATAATGTATTATTTATGTTCAAAATAAATATGTGTCATTAAGAAAAACAAAACAAGTTTCTCTGTAGATGAAATCCATTAGTTTTACTTCTAAATATGAGAAATTATGACTATCAACTTTATTTGGAGTAGTTAAAAAGTAGATACAGTATGTGTATATGTCACCAATAAGCAAATTCAAAATTGAGGTATAGTTGTACATAGAAAACTCTTGTAAGTTAGAAGGAACTTAATGGACATAAATCATAACCTTTTAAAGAATTTATCAAATTAGTCAAAAAGGAAGATCCTAAGAAATACAGAATTGAATGGCTCTGGTTTTGGAAATTCCAGAATAAAACATAATCTGTCTAAAATGTGGAGAATATAAGAGGACACTGCAAAGGGTCAAGGGGGAGTCCCTGAGATGAGGCAATGTTCTCCTTCTTAAGTAGGGTGGTGGTTAAATGGGTAAATGTGCTATCAAAACCATATGCCTTTACATTTTTACCCAAATTTTCTTAGATAGAAACTAACTCTCAAAGGGTTAATTTAAGTCAGAAACCATTCTTTTGTGACATTTGTAAGTATCCCACAATCCAGAGCAGCTTCCTGCCCTGTTGTGGAGACATAATTGCAGCAGTCTGAGTTCTCAGTGAATCTCAAGAATAGCAGGGACAACATGAATAGGCTGTCTGGCACATTCTGGGTACTACCCCTTAGAGAGAAGAAAAAGTAGTAAGAAGTAATCAAAGCCAAGTGGCGACAAGAGATTTAGACTCAATACACAAACTTTATTTTGCAGAGAAGCTCTTTATACACATCTGCATATATGTGTATCATCTAAACAATCATCAAATCACATATTAGAAATAACGGTGGTTCAACTGTAAGTCATTAGCTGGACCAGGACTCTAAGTAATAGTTATCAAAATAGGTTTATTTGAAAAGGAGAATAATTTTCTATGTTCTTCACAGGAACTATAACCCAGAATACAACATTCAGTAAAGAAATATTTAAGGATTGTCTGGTTTCTAAGACTTCATACAACCATGCATCTAAGTGAACAGCAATAGCCCAGTTTCCTTCCAAACAGCTCATTATTTCATTCAGCTTCTTAATTCCTTCAATTAAATTTCACATATAAGCAAATGAAAACCATGCATAATTTGGCAAAGAGACACTATTCTGTTAACTCCCACACACACACAAGAAGAGTAATTATAAGCAGCTGTCTTTCTTTTAACTAAATTAACAATGCTTATTATGTTCTGGCTTCTAGATGCAGAATAGCACACTTCCTGTTAATATGCTTGGGTTTTGACCTGACAATAATGCTGAAAAACTCAGCAGGAAACTCAACTCCCACATATTGCTAGCTAGGGAGAAAGAGGTGAAGGGAAATCATGTTGCTGGAAATTAAGAATGCTTATTACAACCTGCATCAAGGGCATTTCTGCACCCGATCTGCTGCTGTAAGTTAGGAAGAAGATTCTCTCTGAATAAGCTTAGGAACGGAGGCTGTGGGTGGCATACTGATGAGAGAGAAAACTCTCTTTCAAGGGAGTTACTAACTTGGTGACCCTTTTCTCTCCAGATCAGGACAAAACGGAGAGCCATGATACATACAGTTCTGACACAGGGTGCTAGAGGGGTGTTATTGATGTGCACGAGTTTACAGAGTTCTTATCGCTATGGACTGGGTAGATGTGTCTTGGGCTTTGGTCTCTGATCTCAGACCCTTGAAGAAATGGTTCCAGAACTGACAGTGTTAACCTGATTACAAGGCAAATGCCCCTGCTGGTACTGCACTGTAAGGTTCTTTCAAGCCAAATAAATAAATGAAAAAGATTATTGGCAAGGGTGTGTCTTCTGGGGATGTAGGAGATCCTAGCATCAACCTTTCAAAATCAAGATCATTTTATCTTTTCTTTTGTTGCCTCCTTCAATGCAGATTTCCCCCCTTGGTCTACAAAGCAACATCTTGAACAATACATTTCCAAAATATGTAATCTAGGGAAAGATTCTACTCCCAGTAAGTTCTGTCCCTTAAGCGTGGGGAAAAAACAGATAGATGAATAGATGATAGATAGATAGATAGATAGATAGATAGATAGATAGATAGATAGATAGATAGATAGATAGATATTACAAGCAAAATATGAAATACTTCTTCATGTTTTATGAAGCAGGGCATAATACAACCTGGCTGGTATTGAACTATTAGAATGGAATAAGAGGCATAGACCACATTGCACAATTTACGTATTGTTGGGAGCTAAACCCAGGACTTTTGGCATGCTAATCAGTTATTTTGCCAAGTGAGCTACATCGCAAGCCCATAATACTTAATTGCCTACAAAAGTTTTGATTTTTTTAAAAGTATGGAATAAAAGAATATTGTGAAAAACTATAATTGCATTCTAAGATCCACAGAGGCTTTAAGAAAATTTATAATCCATAATTTATTTTATTTTTATACAAAAATTGCAAATACATTACAAAATATTTTTGAATGATTTCAGAAATAAAAAAATCAAGTTGCTGTGAAATCACACAATGAAGTTTAAACAGAACTCTCTCGTGTAACAACTATGTAAATCAATGGTCACTTATTTAAAACAGAAAGTACACATAATACGCATTAATGCACAATACACAAAGAACTAAGATCTGAAACTCTGCTAAATGTCAATGGTTCTGGAACCAACTTATGGTGGAGTCACATATAATAAAATTCCATTTATAGTGAATCAGAATGGAAGTCTACATTATGTCAAAGGAATGTCAAGCATAAAACCCTATTCCAGTAATAGTGAATGGCTTATGAAAAGATTTTGATGAAATAATTTCTCTGTGAGACTCTGGTATCATTCAAATATACATGCTAGATTTTTAAGAGCAATATTTTAAAAGTGAATTATAATAAATTTAACATCCTAATGTACAAAACCACACACAAGCCTAACTTGAAAAAAAACAGACTATATTAAGACAGTATAGATTCTAATTTGTTTCTTATGTTTGCATATTTATGAATAGAATATAAAACTGAACTGTATAAGTGAATGAGTGATTATTATTTTAAGCATATAGTAAAATGAATATATGCTGCTTTACTCTGAATAGTCTAAGATATCTAAATTTCTTACTACATTTTCTAAAACCTGAATCTTAGGTTAGTTATAGGTATGATTCTGAACAAGTCCTACTCCTATCATGTCTAAACATTGTTATTATGATATAATTTTCAGATTAAATTCCCCAGTTTTCAACTGTTCCTTTCACTTCTAAAAGAAAAGTTGACAATTCATGGGCAACTAGAGTCCATGATTAAGCTGTAAAACACATGGCGCTCTGTTTTCTTCTCGTTATCAGTCTCTCATTCACTTTTGCCTTTGGTTCCCTTTACTCCCCATATGGGCTCTATTGGAGTAGCCAATAGATGTATTAGATGTAAGATGGAAGGCTAATCTTCCACGATGCCAGATCACACACAGATTTAAGAATATGACGGCGACATAGTAGAAACAGAAACTGTAATGAATATAATCATTCGGTCATGGTTTTGTGTTATTCATCCACAAAAATGATAGGTTACATAGTTACTTAAGAGGAAACATTTAAAGTCTAGGATTTGTGTTAGTCGTCAAGGTAAAATTTAACTTTGTAGGTCTGGATATTCATGTACAAGGTAGGGCAGTCTCATTGGTTTGGGTTGCTGATAAGGATGACAAACTAGGGTAGAAACTTTTTTTGAAGTATATGCATATGAAATCAAGAAGCTGAGAGATCCCACTATCCTCTTTGGTGGCATGCCACCCATGACATAAGAATGCTCTACCAGCCTCTGAATGGGCCATAATACTCTTCAATCCTGCCATCTGAGACCTGGGTTTACAAATTGACTTTTGCGAGGTCGGTGCAAACCACAAGAGACTCCACTTAATATTATATTAACTGTTTACTGAACAGAGAACGTTCAAATTGGATCAAATCAAATCTTCGTCTTAGGGAGATATTTCACGTGAAAGAAATTTACCATCAAGCTAATAATTCTCTAGCTGGCTACAGAATTTGTCAGTATTTGATTCAAATGGCTTTTCCTATCGTTTTAACCTTTCTTTATTTGTGAAGAACCCATGACAGGAAGGTGACAATGAGAGCAGGATGACAGGGCTCATCAGGGGCAGACGTAGTTATCAGGCAAGTCTGAAACTGATCCTTGGTCTCAAGCGGAAAAAAAAACATTGACTCCAAAAATTTGTACTTGGATCTGCACAGATGTACATTGGTGCATTTGGATCTGCACACATGTACAGTGGTGCATGCACTTGAGAACTCCCATGTTGTGTGCAGCATGTACTCAGACGTGCGCGCGCGCGCACACACACACACACACACACACACACACAGTAGTAAGTGAGTAAATAAATGATTTAACGGGTGTGACGTCTCTGTTATCTTTAAAATTGCCACTTAAAAATGTTTCCTAAACTTGGTAAGGTTAGAATTAATTTAATGACTAAATAATTCAATTAGTTAAGAAAAAAATCACATAATTTTGAGACTCATCCTACCTCTTCAACACTCTCAGCATACAAGCACATTAATCAGAAAAAAACTAAATATTTAAATTGATAAAAAAATGGATGAATTAAATAGCTCACTTAAGAGTGAGTTTAGCTGCAGATCTGAATACCTAAAATGAGCAAAAATTTTATGACATACGTTTTGATCATTGATGCTAACAAGACAGATGAAGCCAGAGAAAGGAGATGTCATGAATAGATGTTGAGAAAATGCTGTTTACGCCTTATTTCAAAAGTGAAAGAGGAGGCAGCGTGTTCCAGTGAGTGATGTGCTAAAGAAAAATGGTGATATTTTTGATAGCTTGAATATTTTAGCTAAAGCATAAGGTGGCAATCACTTTGGCATGTAATAACAAACAATTGAGAAATAAGGACATCATGTCTAGGTGGTAACCTTTGAAGGTGGGTGGGACCCTGGCCTGGAATCAACATCATTGCCTACATTTAAATATTTAATTAAGGCATCACGATGCAGAAGCCCATTATCTTCCTGTGGTAGGTGCTGCTTAGTCGTGTTTTCTATAATGAGTAGACACTGTAACTGCTTTCTTTTGAAAGCACCATGAATTTCAACTCTCCCTCTATTTAGTTCAGCGACCACAGGTATAGAGAACACATTCCTTCCTAAAGACAGCTGCACCATTTCTCCAACTTCATCAGTCTTCCTTGCAATGTTGTAAACATCACTTTCTGCAGTGAGGATACAGTAGCAGCAAAAACTGGGAATGATCCCTCCTCTCAAAGCTCTTGCACTGTTCCACTTTCTGTTAATTTTTTTTATAAGGAAAACTCCCACCATTTTGCCAGCTCTGACTTGACTTTGGCCCTGATAAGTATTCTGTTCTATTTTTTTTAAAAAAAATAAAGTGTACCATATTTATTGAAGTATATTTTTAATGTTTATCTATTGCTTCTTAGAAAGGTTCTCATAAATCCAAAGCTGGCATCCAATTTTCAAGGCTGGTCTTGAACTCCTGATCCACTTCCCTCTTTCTCCTGGAGTACTTGGATTACATGCATGCACCCCAACATCTAGTTTTATTTGGGGATTGCACTGAATTGATGGCCTCCTGAAGACTAAGCAAGCACTCTGACAACTGAGCTGAATTCTCAGCCCCAAATCGTTTATTAATCCCACATATGTCACCCATTTTGATTGTTATGAACTACAAGGAAGAGCCACATCTAATGTTATGGTGCAGGCACTGCCATATTCTGTAGGTCTCTGGGGACTTTAAGGAATTGTTTTCTGGATTCTGGGGAGAAAAAAACACTGTGGTGTTTAAGAAGAAACAATGTAAAATGGAAACAGATGCCAATCAACTCATTCCATGTGAATTATTTATATTCTGTCTCGACAATTTACATCTTAAATGGGTATTTTGATCAGATGCATTGTAATTCTCATCCAAAAAGGCTTCAAATACCTAACAGTTCTGATTAAGCCAAGAAATATTCATTTCTCATCCAAAGCTTAAACGCTGTTTAATTCTCACTGGAATATCTAAAGAAAAAAATTGTAACTCAAGAAGCAAGATTTAAGGTAGCCTCAGCTCTAAAGTATTTTATTTATCATGAGTAATGCCAATAATGATATCTTGTAGATGCCGATGTGTATTTCAGTGTTTATGGGAATTTATACATTAGACAAACTCATCAAGACTATCAAACCAATATGCAAAATAAAGGAAATGCTTTTTTTTTGGTAAAACTAAAGAGACTGACTTATTTATTTAGTTACTACATATTTTTCTTCTGAGTGCCAAACACAGGTCACACTAAGCTAGATATAAACTTTAAAAAAAAAGTAGAATAAGTAAAGAAAAGGTTTATAATTATAGAAGTGTGGGATTATTTTTTATTTGCTAAAATACTGAGCTTGCATTCCAATAGTGGAGGAAGACAGGCAGAAAAGTAAGAAATAAAGTTATTTTAAATAAACATTAAGCTCACTGCAGAACTTATAACAGGAACGTAGTCCACAATAGGAGCTAGCTCAAATTAATACCCAGGAAAGGACATGCCAGAGATGAAACATGCATGTTAAAAAGAAGCCACGCTAAAGGAACTATGTATAGAAGAGAAGAGGAGGGAAGGGAGAGGAAGAGAAGGGAAAGGAAGGGAAGGGGAGGGCAGGGGAGGGGAGGGGAGGGGGGAGGAGGGGAGGGAAGAGAAGATAAGAGAGTATAAGGAGTGTAAACAACCTTCACATGTTTGAAGAATAGAAGGAAGCCCTCATTACTGCTGAAATGTAACAGAAAAGAAGAGTTTGAGATCAGAAAAGACATAGGGACTCACAAATAATTTTGTAAACGATGAAGCTTTTATTTCCTTAAACTGGAATTCTATGAATACCTTCGGAGGAGGCATATCTAATACGATTTTCTCTTTTCAGAGCTCACACTGGCTGTTGCCTGGAAAAAATGGATTATAAACAGGGCAAAAAGAAGACTGAAAGAGCAGCTGTCGTAGCCTCCTAGGCAAGACAAGAGTGCTTCAGTGCAGGCAGCGGCAAGGATAAAAATGTGTGAAAGTACATGCAGTAATGGTTGGTGGGATAGGGACAGACGCCTTGGTGATTTAGATGTGGAGGTGAAGGGAAGAAAAAAAGTTCATGGTATCCTTTATGTGTCTGATTTTATTCAATAGGTGGGTACTAGTGTTACTGTCTAAATTGGGGAAAGCTAGAGGAAAAGGAAGTAAGGGAACACAGAATACTTATGCTTAGTATTAGAAAAGGTCCTTCTGCGAGGCCCAGTAAATATCTGAGTGTTGACATGACGTATACAG
>NC_022034.1:41217773-41218764 GCF_000317375.1 Microtus ochrogaster | reverse complement strand
TCTTAACTCCTCCTAGATTCCCCCCACTTCCCAACCACCTTGCAACTTCGTGTTCTCTTATTTTGTTAATAACCTACTGAGGGAACCTAAATTTTATTTCTCTAAATATTTTTTATCAAGCAGATATGAAAACAGGATACAGCCTGAAATCCTCAGGAAAGGCCAGCAGAAATCAATTCACAATTAAGTGAACAATGACACCACAAAAGACACTTTAGAAAAGAGAAAAGAAAAAGATTGTCTCCAAGAAAATTAGTACAAGAATGTAAACTTTGCAAACTTGAAGAATTGAGAAGCTTTAAAATAGTGCTTCCTCCTCAGTACTTCTCAGAGTACACCATAAAAGGAACACAGTGTGTAAAATCAATCATGCAAAGTAGAAAATATTCTACAAAGGGTTGAGAAAAAAAATAAAGGAAATGAAAAAGAATGTTTGATAAATGGATGAAGAAAATATGGTACATTTACACATGGAATATTACTCAGCTGTTAAATCATGAAATTTGTATATAAGTGGATAGAACTATAAGAAAATCTTCCCGAGTGAGGTAATCCAGACACAAAATGACAAATGAGGTATGTATTCACTTAAATGTAGATATTGGCTGTTAAGTTTTCAATAAGCATGCTACGATTCACATAACCCCAGAGGTTAGGTATAGACTATGTGGGGGGGGGGGAGGATCTCCCTAGAAAGGGAGAAAAACTAGATAGTTGTGGATGAAGGAAGGATGCTGGAACTGGAGGATCAGACCAGAAAGTAGAGGGAAAAGAGGGATGAGGAAGAGAATTTGGAGAGAAACAGCTAAAACTGTAGGCCATTTGACAGATCATGTAGAAAAGTAATATAGTAGAAGTTTCTTTAAAAAATATACATATATGAAAGAAATCTAAATAGAATCACCAAATAACAGAGGAGACAAAACCCCAACTAGACCTCTCTCACCACCAAGTAAAATTTTCAGTGCCAGAAATGTCTTATATCTAATCA
>NC_022034.1:41214860-41215763 GCF_000317375.1 Microtus ochrogaster | reverse complement strand
TATAATAAAAGATTATTTATTTAGGGGTAGATTCACAGATCCCAATCCTCGCTCCAAAGGGGAACAGCAACCAAATCCCCCAGCCAGAAAAGAGGCCAGATGCCCACTTTACATCGGCATATATAATATAAGAGGCCATGCCCAAGTGGGCAGATAACTTAAAGGCTACTGGCTGTAGGAATTCCTACAGCATAATCTCAGCACTCAGCAGGAAGAGGTAGACAGAGCTCTGTGAGTTTAAGGCTAACCTATTCTGTAAAGCTAGTTCCAGGAAAACCAGGGCTATTACACAGGTTTTATAAATGACTTTATAAAACCAAAAAACCAAAACAAACAAAAACAAAAACATTCTTTTGTATAATTAATATAAGATGTTTTTAACATCTCTTTCCAGTGTAGTATTAAAACTGTGTTTTAATACAATTATTTGTCCTTAGGGAAAATCAATATAAAAAAAAACTATCTTGAGATATTGTGTAGACCTCACCAAAGCAGATGTCAATCAAGGATATAAACTTTATAGATTAGGAATAATAACTAACTTTTAAAAACTCTGTGGTGTATTTTCCTCAATTCACTCAATTTGTTACAGGGATCTATAAAAGTACTTTATCAATACTTGCTTAAAAAGTATCTAAAACTGAGAGACAATGAAAACCAGCAATCAACTTTTAACTGGAAAAAGTGCAGAGTCAAAATGTACTTCTACTATTGGCATAGCTTTGTCTGTTTCAAATTACTTCTCACACTGAGCTACTTACACAAAGATAAGTTAATTATAGAAGCTTGTGTTTCCTGCTATCTCCCATGCTGACCTGAGTAACCCTGACAGAATTTTTCAACACCTTGACAGTGAAATAGTTTTACCATATGTAGTCTCTTAGGGTTAATTAAAAGAATATT
>NC_022034.1:41208345-41209059 GCF_000317375.1 Microtus ochrogaster | reverse complement strand
ATGGAGCTAGAAAACAACATAATGAGTGAGGTAACCCAGATCTAGAAGCACAAATGTAATATGTACTCACTCATATGTGGCTTTTAGACATAAATAAAGGAAAACCAGCCTACAATTCACAGTCCAAGAGAACTTAAAGAACAAAGAGGACCCTAAGAGGGACATACATGGATCTAATGTACATGGGAAGTAGAAAATGATGGAGTAAGTTGGGAGCATGGGAATCATGGTAGAGGGTAAAAGGGGGAAGAGGAAGGGATGTGAGCAGAGAAAAATATATAGTTCAATAAAAACAATTAAAACATATTTAGATATGTCTGTCATTTGTTAACTCTGGACAAAATATGAACCTTTTCCATATCACTTAGACTACAAAGCAAAAGATTTACAATTGTCAAAGCTGTGTGATCTAAGTCATGTTTTTTTTTTTTCTCTGAGCCCTCTACTTTGTCCCAGTCAATTCTGCTTTTTGACTGGGGATTCCTCTTTCACCTGTTACCTGCAATGACATTCTGCTCTACATGTTAGCATTTGTTCAAATCGACCTTCCTCATGGAGGTCAACATTTCCCAATCCATTTACAATAGGGGTCAATTTTCCTGCTCTCCTAGGGCCCCATCTCTCTTCTGTAAGCTTGTCCAGGTGTTTATATGGACCATATTCTGTTTTATGTGTGACTGTTACTTCATTATATATTGATCATATTCCTGTCAC
>NC_022034.1:41205714-41207126 GCF_000317375.1 Microtus ochrogaster | reverse complement strand
TTACATGATTGGGCTTTACAATGACCATAGTTAAAGGTGTCAAAGAGTGAGCTGAAGGAGAATGGGCAAAAGAATGCCCAATATTTGCTTCTTAATGACCAACATCCTTTATACAGATGCAATTCAGTAATTTGCATGATACCCTGGATGAAAATAATTTTAAGGCTCCATACTGAAATCTTCATACACTGATATGTGAAATTGGAAGTGTTTATATCAACTTTATTAACTCTGCTATATAAATCATAGTCGATTTTGAACATATTCTTATTCTCAGTTTTATCTGTTCTGAAGAATTTTTACAAAACTGTATGTCAGTGAACAGTAAATAACCTACCAAGTCATAAAAGTGGCAAAACATAGGTTAAAAATAAATTTAGGTTTATGACCCAAATAAACCCCATAGCAATAACTTTATGGTCATTTATAAACTATTCTCACATTTTATAACACTCAGTGTTTTAAAATCATGTGATTATCAGTGATGAAGAATTGCCTTACAAAATGTTTAAATATTTTTGCCAAAAATGAGCAAGGTTTGTCCCAAACATGTTTTTATTTTAAATTCCAGAAGGCGTTTAAATACACATTTAAACACATGTAACATTTCATTGACATTTTTAAGAATCCAGAGATTGAGAGACACATATTTGCTCCAAAAACAAGAATTATAATTCCAGAATCTTGAAACTGAAAACATCACATGCTGTAACTTCCCCTCTGCATAGCATCTTCTCCTCGGGGACACCTGGCCAGTTGTGCATTTTATCATCAGGTGGACATTTCAGAGACACAGACCTCCTCATTATTCTCCAACTGTTTGGAATGAGTGGTAGGGGTGGCAGGGCAAATGGAGCAGGATTCCGCTTTGTGTTGGAGTAGACCGTTCCTATTTCTCACATTTATTTATGGACCAAATTCAGAAAGACCGTCATCATCCTTTTCATGTACTAACCCCTTGAGGTCTGAACATGTCTTATATTCCCTTTCTTTTCCCTTATTCTTCAATAAGATGTCTTCCCATGGACTGTGTCTCCCGGGAACATCTTTCCAAATCCTTAACCGCTGCCCCACTGCCTGTGAGTTCATCAGTCAGGTACTCAGCTGTGCTCATTTTGTGTTTCTATGTGGATGTAGATGAAAGCTGTCCTTTCTGCCACAGTCCAAACTATATATTCACTCTAAAACTGCTGCAATTCACCAGGGTATTGTCATCCTCACTCCTGCACATTTATAAAAGCACAGTACGTTTCCAGAAGAGAATGAATCATTTAACATCTGGATATGAATAATACACTAATTTCCTGCAGGCTCCATGATCCAGGTGTGGAGATCTCTGAAACGTCTGGACCTGTTATTTACCACGAACCAAATTTAGACCAACAGATTAACTTCAGACTGACTGAAGTTCT
>NC_022034.1:41203438-41204715 GCF_000317375.1 Microtus ochrogaster | reverse complement strand
CTTATAATTGTTATACGATTTCTTCATAAGTATATTAAATTATAAGGCACCTGCACTAATTTAAGACATCATAAAATATATTTTAAATATACTTTTATTATTAGCAAATTTAAATCACTTATCCTGGAGCCAATCTCAAATATATTGCAGTAACTATAACAAATGACTATAGCAAAGACATTAACAAAGCCAGAAGGGACGGATCCTTGGGTAAGGGCGCTTGCCTAAGCCTGATGTTATAAATTTTATACCCAGAATCTGGACGGTGAAAGTTCTGACCTCTCCAAACTAACCTCTGACCACTACCACATATATGCCACCGTCGTGTGTGCACCCCACCACAAGAAAATAAATAAAAAGATGTAAGAAGAAAGCATGGGAGAGAGAGAGAGAGAGAGAGAGAGAGAGAGAGAGAGAGAGAGAGAGAGTGTGTGTGTGTGTGTGTGTGTGTGTGTGTGTGTGTGTGTGTGTGTACAGAGAAAATTCCCAGGAACTCAGCTGCTGACCACACGGTTGAAACTCTGCCTTATTCTAAGTGGAGGAGAGTGCACAGACACAGCCCATCTCCCCCAAAGCCCAATAGTGTTGAAGTACCCCACCTGTTGCTAATCCCAGTTGAAGAAAGGAAAAAAAGTTAAATGTAGCATTTTCACACCAGCAGCCAACCATGCTTCTCCCAAAGCACAGTGTGGTATTTATACCACACTGACCTCATTTCACCTCTGCCAAAATAGAAGGAAGTTATCTAGAGAAACTGGAAGTCATTTTTATTCTCGGAACTATAATCAGAGGCTACAGTGATGAGCTTAGGGTATCTGTTCATACCTTCTTAAACAGGAGCGTGGAAACTGCTGAGAATAGGAACAAACACGAGAACTACCAGGCATGGCTTGACTACCATTAATTAATAGACAGAAAGTTGTATTCGAAAACTCTAACAGATTCAACCTCCTCCAGCTTTCCAAAGCTTTTTTCCTGTAGACTTTGCACTTTCAAGGGTAAATACTTTGAAATAAAGTTCACTTGTTTCTGAAATGCTTTTTATCTTGATTCGTGTTTTTTTTTAGCTCTGAATGTGTCCTGGATCAATGTGTTGTTACAAACTATGTTTTTTGATGCTGTGTGTATGCATCTTGTAAAAATTCTGATAACTCTTCAGACTCCCAAGCTTTACAGAAAGATGTGCACGGAAACATTAAGATGTGATGATAAGAGTGACTTAGTTGCACTGAATATAGTTGTTTCACAAAGCCTCTGAACGTGTCTCTGAGCCCCTG
>NC_022034.1:41195773-41201818 GCF_000317375.1 Microtus ochrogaster | reverse complement strand
GTGTATTTGAAACAGGATCCCACTATGATCTGGAATTAAGAGATATGCTTGCATCTGCCTGTCAAGTGTTGGAATTAAAGACATGGGTGAATCCTGTAGACATTTTCCAAAAAAAGCATTGATTTATATTAGAAATATGATTGCAGCTTGTCTGAAAATAAAAATTTGTATTTACTAATGCTATAGGATTCAACAATTCAGCCAACTGAGACAATGTTTTGTGGATTTCCACTTCACTAATATCTGTGCAACATTTCCAAGACTCATGGAAATGACTGATTGCAACTCTATATGATATGGGAGTCCTTGTGTTAGTATGTCCTGCTTTGCATACTACAGAAGTTTATGCATACATTTCCATATTGCAGTAATACAGTTATGCATGTGGATTATTTTCCTTTTTAGTTTATAGTTAAGATGCATGCATTTTTAAAATGCTGCTTAGAAGTTACACTATTTTCAATGAATTTCCTTTCAGTAGAATAGGGAGTAACTCTCATAAGGAATTGATGAGAATCCACACCAAGATTCTTTCCTCATCAGGAATGCTTCTAGAGGAATGTCTAAGCTTCTACTTTTAGATCTGTGGTTTCTTTCAACTATATTGCGGTGCTGTTTGTGGACAAGGAAAAGGTTGAGGTAAGGGTTCTCTTTCTCTCTCTCTCTCTCTCTCTCTCTCTCTCTCTCTCTCTCTCTCTCTCATCAAATGAGGCAACATTTGATATGAATGGCATTATTTCCTCAGCTGATAACTTTGGTCTCTCCCCCGCCCAAAATAAGCTCACTGTGTAGACTATATGCATACATATTTATCTCTGTCATAGCTTCCAACTACAGCTTTAGAACAATCTTCAAAGATAGGCAATATAAATCCTATGCTAGTTTCACAAAGCAAAACATTTAGCTATTCTAGGACTTTTGCAATTTTGTGTAACTGCATGCATAAAATTTTTTTTATTGATAAAGCTGGACTTTTTACTTTATTGTTTTAGAACTGTTTTATATTCATATAGAAATTAATCAGAAGTTAAAAGGAGCGTTTGTGCATGTGTGTGTGTGTGTGTGTGTGTGTGTGTGTGTATGCGCGTGCATGTGTGTGTGCCCTCTATTTCCAACTTCCTCATCAAGGTGACCTTGTTACAACTGAAGGACGCAGGCTCTCCCAGTCATCACTCAGACTGCACAGCACATACATACTAGGTTGCTACTACACATGATTATGGATTTGGACAATATGCTATGTTGGGTCATTTCATTACTCTAAAATTACTCCCTACTTTGCCAACTCATCTTCCTTCTCATCTTTCAACCCCACTCTCTGGCAGTCACTGATTCTTTTAAGCTTCCTTCTTACTTCCAAGCTTGGACGAGTCTTAACATCTGTTATGAACATTTATGCACAGGTATTTGCATGCACATAACTATCTTTGGGACCCAGGATCACAATTACCAGGTTGGATCATGAGAGTATGTTTGATTCTATAAAGTGCACAGCACTAACTCAGCGATTTCTACTGCTGTAAAAGAGATAATAGGGACTTTGGCTGCAACTAGGTTGAGTCTACAAATTAATACGGGGGAAACTGACATCTGAGCAATACTGCAACTTCCATTCCAGAAGCAAACCGCGACTCAGAAATTTATGTTTTTAACATTCTAAGCCATATTTTGAAGTTTTCAAGTACATGTGTCTTGAATATACTTTCAAAACTTTAATTCTAAATGTTTTGTAGGTTAATGAAAGTCTAATGTTTAAAGCGGTTTAGTCTTCAAATGTCTATACTAATAACAATGCTACTGCTTTGGGCAAATGAATCAAATCATTATTTACAGAATTATACTATATACAAATAGGCAATATTACTATTGTTTGTTTGATCTATATCTCTTTCATGTATTTTCTGGCCATGTGGTGCTGGCAATGGTCCCAGGTGGGATGCAAATGTTGAGAGCTGATGTTGCTGCCTGGTTTCTGATCAGAATGGAAAGCTACCATCCATCCCATTGGTACTCAGTGTATGATAATAGCTAGAGATTTTCCACAGGCACTCACTGGAACAGGAAGTTTTCTTCTTTGAATGAGACTTTTGTGAGAAAAGAGTATTAAATTTTCACAAAAAAATCAATAAACTCTTTTGCACATATATTAACACAATTTGTTTTATTTGTCTTTGGTTTACATTATGAATTTTGTAGAGTTATTTTTAATATTAAATCAAATAAACCATGTATAAACTCCAAGTATCTGCAATGTGTTGGCCCTTTATATGTTTCTGATTTAGATTTACTAATTTGTGCTATTTTTGTGTTTGATAATGAATAATATGTATTGTGTACTGAATTTTTTAAATATAGAATTCATGTTGTGGTCTTAGCTTACACACACACGCATGCACACACACACACAACATGAACACACTTGTGCACACACACAGTGAAAGCTATATATAAAAAAAATTTAAGTGAGCAATAGTTTCAATGTTTCCAAACTCATAACATAGTATATGTTTAATTTGTGCACTCATTTGCATACCATAATTACCAAAGTTTGCATACCAATACAATAATAATTAACCTGTTACTTTAAAGGTATTTTGTCTGTGTACCCATGGGACATAGCACCCTATAGTAAATTTTTGCAAACTTTTTCTGATGAGGAATTGGTAATATTGGCCTTATTTAGTTACCTAGAATGTGGTCCTTCCTGAAGCAGTTCATAAAGGATTATTACAATTTCCCCCAAAATGACTGATAGAGCCCACCACTGGTCATAAGCCCATAATTTTCTTGATTAAAATATCTAAATTCATAATTTTAAGTATATATTATGTAATTCAATTTTTCTACAAGTTTTGGTGGATTGTAACTATTAAGGACTTTACCTATGTTGTTTATGCTCTCAGATTCAATGGGCAAGAAGTTACCATAATTTTCTTATTTATTCATAGAGGATTTCTTACAATATATTTTGCTCATGTTCTTTTCTCCCCCTCCCCCAACTTCTTCCAGATACATGAGTATAGTAGAATAGCATTAGGAATCATTTCATTGGTTGGCCACTCCCATAAGTTCTCTGCCACCAATGCCCCAACATATCTGGCAAGCAGGACAGATTGTAGGTGGAGGGTTTTATGTCTTAGTTAGCATCCAGGTTTATCTTTCCATAGCCTAAAAAAATATTTTTTTTAGCACCAAAGAGACCAGAAAGTAGGTGTGAAAGCTCCAAACCTGTACCAGCTTAACCTTTCTACATTCAATGAGTAGTGTAGATGTTGTCCTTGGCAATGAGGCCCTCTGTCAGTCTTCAGAGAGTAACCTTCTGTCAAAACCACCATTATCTTATTAAATAGTTCCTTAAGATTGTGATTTCTTCATGTAAGATTTTTGGGAATGATGAAGTTCATTAACAATGTTTATATTTGTGCATTCATATGACCTCTTCTGAAACAATGGCATTCTTTCACAATGAGACCTCACAATATCGCTGGAACTTTATGTTGCATTTTCAAAGAGACTGTTAGTTTCTGCCTTCTTATTGGGGTGCTCACATTAGAACTTTGCAATACAGTAGCCACAGTCAAGACTGGTTATTTAAACTGAAATAAAATAAAACAAAATTTAATCATTCAGGTACTCAGTGTTTTAGCCATTGTCCAAGAGTCCAAATTCTACAAGTAGGTGATACAGATGCTGGGTAAACAGGGACATTGCTCTTGTCATTGAAAATTTATCATGATCTTCTAATTTATGATCTGTAGAAGAGAAAACAGTATGAATAAAATGAGCCCCACAGGCTAATCACAAAATACAGTTCTTTTCCATAAAATTTCAATCAGTTTACCCAAAGGATAATATTTTACTAGAAAACATAAAATAAACAAAAAGATTAATAGGAACAAAACATAAAAGCAAAATATGTCTTTGAAGGTAGAAATAATATAATTTAATATATTTAACAAAATTAAGTTGAGAACATGCTCGAAGAGATAATAAGTATACTCTAGAATAGAGTTTCTCGACCTTCCTGATGCTGTGATTCTAGAGCAGTGGTTCTCGACCTTCCTGATGCTGTGACTCTAGAGTAGATTCTCAACCTTCCTGATGCTGTGACTCTAGAGTAGAGATTCTCAACCTTCCTGATGCTGTAATTCTAGAGCAGTGGTTCTCGACCTTCCTGATGCTGTGACTCTAGAGTAGAGGTTCTCAACCTTCCTGATGCTGTGACTCTAGAGTAGAGATTCTCAACCTTCCTGATGCTGTGGTGACCCCAACCATAAAATTTTCTTTGCCAATTAATAACTGTAATTTCACTACTGCTATAAATTATATTGTAAATGTCTGATATGCATGGTGTTGTATATGGGACTCTATGAAAGGGTCATTCAACCCACAAAGGTGTCACAACCCAGAGATTGAGAAACACTGCTCGAGATGAATTTATGAATTTTTTTTCTTTGACTTCAGTGGAGGTTTTTGCTGTTGCTGCATTCATGATGAATTTAAGATATGATATGAATTTTAAGGCTGTTTCGCAAAATATTTGTGGTAAGTTACATTTGATGTATAGTACGTATGTGATATGTACATTACATTTTGAGTAGTCAAAACCTAAAGTGGATTCAAAGTACTTTTGCCACTTTTTGTGTGATAATGAAAATGATATCGTCTCTGCAATCAAGTGGGAATGGTCTGTAATCTGGAAAGTACCAGGATTAGATATCTGTTCTTGATAAACACTCTATCTGAGCCACTGTGAGTTTGTTTTTTTGTTTTTTTTTTAAAAAAAAAAAGCAAAGGAAATGGAAGCAAATGAACCAAATAGTGACGGGAGCATGTAATGCTTTTATTCAGCCATTCATTCCTTCATATTACTAGGTGCCTGCTATGAGTTGACACTAATGTAGTAGTTACCAAACCCACTGGATATAACCCAGCTATTGCAGGTCTTACATGCAAGTGGAAAAGCAGACAATAAGTTAGCAAGAAGCGGGTCACAACAAACGACAGAAGTTCCAAAAAAAAGAGCTGGGTTAGCAGTGACTGTAAACCGTTGCTTCCTAAACAGTGCCTGGAAAAGCTCTCAGAGGAGGTGACATTTAAGCTGAGATGTGACAGAGGACAGGATTCCAGTGAATGCAGAGTCAGTAGAGAGGAGAGAATAGTTTGGAGATCTTGGGGAAAGGGAATTCACAAGTCCGGTGAATCAACCGGACATGAGGATTTCAGGATCCTTCTAAAGTTTCTGCCCGGAGCAACTGGCTGTCTGGCAGCATGAATGCCTGCCTGCGATAGGAAATACCGGCGGACCGCCAGGTGTGAGTGAGCTCAGTATGCTGAGGTAATTGACACTGGAGGTGTCCGGTTGGTTATTTTTAGTTCTGATAAAAGTATCTCCTAGTCATTTCATGATTGGAGCACATAGTCAAGGGAACAGATTTTTCTATGAAGTAGAAGGATAGGTGCAGAGGAAATAATTAGAAAGAATAGTTCAACGGATGTTCATTTACACCATAAATTAATATAAAAGAGGAATACCAACAGTAAGACTATAGGCAACTGACTTGGTAACTGTAGAAATCGAAAGTTGTATTTTCACATATAAAATTCCAAATAATCCTATGATCCAATGTAAAAATAAGTTATTTAGAACGGTTATAGATGAATTAAGGAAAAGGCATAAAAATTTACTGTAGGAACTGTAAACTAGGGTATGGGAGTAAGTAGCTAGACTAAGATGTTTTTAAAAAAAATGTAACATTTGAAGAAAACCTCGTCTTAGTTATGATGCTGTAGAAAACCATCCCTGGAGAAAACACACATAGGATATAAAGTCACAGATGAACTGGAATGCTGGACAGGTGACATAAGACATAGCAGGAGATGGAAGAAAAAGAGGAAAGCATTCCTGAAATGGATGGAGATTAATGGAAAGTTGATTGCTTGACCATTCAAGGCGTTTTCAGAAAAATGACACAAACTATTCTGCCTCTGCATGGAATGAGAAGAAAAACCAAATCAACTGGCTCCTGCTTCCCTGTTGTCAAA
>NC_022034.1:41194533-41195403 GCF_000317375.1 Microtus ochrogaster | reverse complement strand
TGGAGCAACCTGACATTAGGGTATAAAGGTATAGGTATAAAAAGTATAGGCATAAGCATAAAAGGTATAGGAATAAAACAAGGCCTGTGCATGGATTTGGGATGACAGGAATTTGAAGACTAAAATATGGAAAAGATTGGGGGAAATAGTCATAAGGGAGAGAAGGTAAAGGGGCAGATAACATTAGTCATTGCAAGGACAAGCACCATTTGAGCTCTAAGTGAAAGTGTCACAGTGATTCTTCTCCTACATTTTTATAAAGTATTTCTGTGTGTCCGACTGCTGTGCTGAAATAGCCTGCAGCAAACAGGCATGGCCTAGCAGACCACGGAAGAAACAATTTGACCAGTTCTAGAAAGAGTCTGTGGAATCTTTGGGATCTCACATGTATAATGTCGCATCCCAGGCAAATGTGGATAACTAGGTTTCTTTTAATAATTGTACCCATTTAATTTCTTTCTCTTTTATATTTCTCTAGTTAGGGTGCATGGAGAGTGGCCAGCCCTGTCTCATTCCTGGTTTTAATAAGATTGCTATCTATCTAAATAGAGAGTTTTCAAAAGAAGAAATAAATGATTAAAAAACACTCTTTAAAAAATATTTAATGTCCTTAGCTATCAGGAAAGAGAAGTTAAGTCCACTTTGAGATTTCATCCTACCTCAAACATGATGGCTAAAATTAAGAAAACAACTAACAACAAATGCTGGCAAGGGCATGGGGAAATGGGAACATTCGTAAACTGTTTGTGTGATTGCAAACTGGTTTGGCCACCATGGAAATCAGTGTAAAAATTTCTCAAAAAGCTATTGTCCCAGCTTTCCCATGTGTTGGCATGTACCCAAAGGATTTGATATCCTACTTCAGAAATA
>NC_022034.1:41180795-41187477 GCF_000317375.1 Microtus ochrogaster | reverse complement strand
GACAGTCTGTTTTATACTAGCTCATATTTATCCGATGTGAATTGTTCGCATTTGATTTGTAAATAGGTGATGATGTAAAACATCATGAAGAACTTGGGTGGGTTCATATTGTTCCCTCCACCCCAAGAAAACAGCAAGGAAAACATGAATAGATAGATATATAACCTTCGGTGAGAGGAAAAGGCTCATAGTCTAGCTGGCACCGAAGTAGAATTCCATTAAGAGTTCATGCATATTCAATGCATAGACGCATCAAAACTTCACATCATATCTCATAAATATGTGCAAATATCATGTGTCAATCAAAAGGAAGAGAATCAAAGGCTGTACCCCAGCTTCTCCTGTGCTGGCTCACCCTCAGCCTTATTAGCTCTCATCTTACGGCGGTTCTTCCTGCTTCCTGAACACCGTGGCACCCGCCCAGCTCACAGCTCTGCTTCAGCAGCCCATTTTTCATCACCACCAGTTTTGCTCTTATCAGCATTTTCCCCTTGGTGCTTTCATTCATTTTTAACATCTGTTGGGATGGCCTCCAGCACGGAGTTCTCTTGGCTGAGTAACACCTATTATCTGGAGTATCAGTTTTTGGATTCTGTGGTTCTGGTTTCAAAGGTTCTGAAGTTTAGTATTCCTTTGCTGCCATATTTAATTTTCTTGCACCTTAATTGAGCTATTTCAAAGAACATGACTTGCCTCTTTAAGAACTCAAAGAAGAAAGCCTATATTTGCAGAAATGCCCTTTGGGTATAAAGTGATGATTTCAGGAGTGTATACAATAGTAATAGCCAGGCATATAGGATGTGTCAGTTGGAGATGGCTCAATAAATTATGATCTGTCTTTCCCATAGGATACTAAGTCAGCATTAAAAGGAGATTTATAAACACAGGAATTTTATAACAATATACTATTTTGTTTAAAATTTACTAAACAGTTGATATTTTACATGAAAAATGAGAACTAGATAATTATATTTGGATATACCTAATTGTTCCTGGTGTTTATGCATAAGAATGGAAATATTAGTGAGATTTCATCAATGAATATATTTCTGTGAAATTTAGGGCCTCGAAAGCAATATGCATGTATTGATGTCAGAAATTTTACAATAACCACTAACTGAAAATCTAAAATTTACTAGAAAAGATTCTGTACTTGACAAAAAGAAAACTAAAAATAAAGATAGTCTTCATTAGTAAGCTTCAAAACTTATAAATAAAATAAAAAGAATAGATTTTTGAAACTATACAAAAAAAACCAATTCCAGACATGAGAAGCTTCATTTTGATTTGTAGTAGATTGACCAAGAAACTCCCATAATATATTAGGCTATTGATATTGCCCTCAGTTCCCCACAAGAGATAGAAGGTAAATCCCTATTGCTGAAGACTCTATGCATTTTATACACATAAGACCCAGACCTCTGGGCCGGCAATTACCTGAATCCCCTTCCCCCACAATAACTAGCTTTCCTGGTAACAGAAGATACCTTGCAGACTTTCAAAGGAGAGATGCAAACAACAGCCCAACCAAGATGCTCACAAAGCTAATAATCAGCCTGGCATGATAACCCTGAGTACAGTAGTGGCACACGTAGTTTGGCAGAAACCAACAGCTCTCTAATTGGACTTAAGTCCCATTCAACAAGAAGTAAATCATGTCTGGTACTGGAAACCTAGCTTACTATCCAGGGTTAATGAAGACATGGATGGGAGAGAACCTACAACCAACCGCCATCTTATTAAACTAGCACAGTCCCTAACTACATCCTAAACATTTGCCCTTATATCCACAGATAGATGTGGTACTTACCCTCATCAAGAAACTTTTTCTTTGCAATAGAGAGAAACCAGTACACAAAGCCACAACTAATAAATGTAGAATTCTGTGCCCCCAATCCCGATTGACATATCTACAACATAACTTCCGCACCTAGGTCTCATCGATCACTGCAAAAGAGGCCATGGGAAGATTATAAGGAACAGAGAGTTTTTGCTGTGAGCTTCTGTCTCCTAGAAATATCTGAAACTACACTCATAAATACTTGCCACCATGACTTCCTTAACACCAGCTGAACAACCAGTAGATCACACTAATGTGGATGGGGGGAAAGCTCATGAAAACTAAATCCTATGGAAAGAACTCCAGCAACTAAGAAATGCCGAGAATGGTAACTATCGTCTCCCCTGGGGAAAAGCACACCAGCATGCTTTGTCTAATAGCAAATGGTCAACCCTGAAAACATATTCAAATAACATTATACACACTGCACAGGTAGTATTTATGTATTATGGAATATGTGTGGGCATGTGTGTGTGTTTATATGACAACAATTAATGAAAAAGAGACCATTAATTTTTTTAAAAAGTAAGGAGAGGTATAAGGGTGGAATTAGAGTAAGGATAAGAAAGGAAATGAAGTAATTATGTTATTATAATTGGGATTGAAACACATCTGGATCTGTGTAGAAGCAAGAATTATAGAAAAGAATTACAAAGTCCTTGTAGTCTCATTGTAACTCTTGTAGTGCTGCAAATACATCCAACAGCAAGTACAATTACATCACATGATTTATTAGCAAAGAACCTAATTTGACAGCCTCTCCTAATTTTAAGTTAATGAACAAATTACTCAGACAAAGTTCAAGTACCCTAGCTAGGACACAGAATCCCAAAATACTTTTAATGACAGAGATTTAGGAATGACCAGAAGATAAAAGGTCAGATTTAACTTTTATATTCTTGTTCTTTTGTTGTTGTATATGTTTTGTGGCTTTTGTTTATTTTGGTTTTGCTGTCTGTTTTTGACACAGGGTCTTCTTTTATAGCACAAGCTGGCCTCTAACTCCCAATCGTCCTGCCCCAGCCTACCAAGGGCTAAGAGTACACCAGCAAGCCAGGCCTAACTTTTTCTTTGATCTTCTTTTCCTTTTCCCTAGAGGAAGAAGGAGCAACCTTGCATCACTAAGATCAGTGCTACAGAGCTTTGTCCAAGACTACTATTCAGTTTTTTGTGATGAGACCTGCAAGGTACTCCCAGAGTCCCACTAACAGGAAGACTGTGGTTACCCACTATGTTCAGCTCATCCTGCTACGTGTCTGGTCTTGGAAACTGGAAAAATGTGATGTCTGTCACTTTTTTATGCTTCTCCACGTGTCAATCCCTTTCTGTGAAGAGACTGCAGAAGTCTAAAGAAGGCAGTACATCTGGCCCGAATCCTATGCCACTCTAAGCAATGTGCCCTGTAACTGAGCTATAAGCATTAGCTATTACAAGACCTTCATTTAGAGCTTCTTAGGGAGTCTCAGGAGAGCTTCCCTAACAAGAACCACCCAGGGAGAAGGAGAGAAAACATTTTCAGCCCAATTCCTTTAAATAATAAAGGATTAAAAATAAGCCTAAAGTATTATTTTCCCTCTTATTCCTAAGTGCCTGTATTAGTTGGTTTACCAAAACAATAAAGTGACCATCTACTCTAGTAATCTATTGGGTTAATAACTAACAACATTTGTTTCTGGGAAAAAAAAAAAAACCTATACACTGCTTGATGAATCAGAAGTTACATTTCAGTTTTGTCTTTAAAAAGAGAACCCACATCCTTTGCTTTCTGGTCTGGATCTGCATGTGCAGCCATTGATTAAAAGAAATCAAAATAATGCTGACTTTCCTTCCATTAAAAGGAAAATGCATTAGCCTTTAATTCTTAAATCAAATAGGGTTCTATTTATTTTTCCGTGAACAAGTATGCTTAAATTAATAAGAGAATGACTAATAGTGGTGCTTTCAGAAAACCATGCAATTTTCAAATGAAAAACACTAATCCTAAAATATTCCTAGGCAAAGAAGGTTATGACCTCTTCAGAAGAGCTCCACGCTTTCAACTAAAATAACACTTTAGGAAAGTCTCTACACCTTGATTTGAATAATACTTCTCTCACAAGTGAAAGCTGCCAAAAGTGTTCAGAATTGATTAACAAGGAGAATAATCGCCTCCCACTAATTTTAATCTTTTGTGCAGTCTTGCTTCTCATGGGTTAAGCATGAAGACCATGTGGCATGATTGTGAAATCAAAATCGAGCCACTCCTTGCCAGTGGCCAATGAACTGCAAACACAAATTAAACTGGATTGAGGATTCTATTACTTGGCTGTTTTGAAATTTATTTTACTGCAAAGCATGCAGGCAGAGAGAAGCAGATGGGCAATACCGAGAAAATTTTCTTTCTGGGTATTTCCCATCTGTTTTCCATTTTTGTTTTTCTACTCCAAGCTATTCTAGATGTCTCATTTCTTTTTATACAATGGCATAAATTAGTTATTCAAATGCACAGTGGTCATGCATGTAATATTGATTTAATCTTTTCAAAATAAGCAATAATATAATTTTAATTTATACTGAGTGCTCACTGGGTCCTTGTCATGTTCCTAAAGGTTTAAAGTGTTTTAGAATTTTTTCATTACACTGAATTGATCCTATTATCATCTTCATTTTACAGATGAGGAATTTGAAGGATAAAGAGCTTAAGACAATTTTCCAGTTCATGTTGCTTGGAAATGTTAGACTAGGGAGCCATTGTTGCTTGAAAATGCCATGTCTTAGGCACAAGGGTAAAGGGGTTTTGCGAATACGCCATAATATTTTATGCATTTATTTATTGTCAACTTTGAAATTTTAAATAATCAAACATAAAAGTGCACTTTATGTGACATCCCAAATTCATTAGAGAATTTTAATACAAATAAGGTGTCTAATATTTTTCAAAAGTTAGTTCCGTTAGTAGAAGTGATGAGTAAGACATTGATTTCAGATTTGGAATGGACATTAGACATGCTCTTCCCCAAGATTCCTCAACAATTTAAGCAGCAGGACTTTTTCCTCAAATAAAATTTGATGGAAATTTGATACACATGGTTAATCATTGCTGAGGTTGGGGTAAGGAAAAGAAGAGGTGCTGGAGAGCAGAGTTGGGCCCCTCCCACTCAGTACTCCACTTTAGCACCTCCCCTTCCCTTAATGGTCCTCAATACTTACTCTTAAAATCCGTATTCATCCCTGACTAGAACTATGGCTATTCTTGAATAACAACATCTGCTTAAAAAATATTGATGCTTATTTTACTAGGACTCCAATTCAGTAAGAGTTAATTTGTATAATTGATGTGGGTATGCTCTCTGTGTGCTGTGATTACCACTAATGATTATAAAGAAATCGCTTTGGACTTACAGCAAGGCAGTACTTAGGTAGGCAGGGAAAGCTAGGCTGAATGCTGGGAGGAAGAAGAGCAGAGTCAGACAGAGGCCGTGGAGCTGTCACCAGAGATAGACATGCTGAAACTTTGCTGGTAGGCCATGACCTTGTGGTGATATACAGATTAATAAAAAAAAAATGGTTAAATTAATGTGTAAGAATTAGCCAAAAAAAAGCTAGAGCTAATGAACCAAAGAGTGATTTCATTAGTACAGTTTTTGTGTGATTATTTCGGTTCTGGGCTGCCAGGACAAACATGCCGTCTCCCACTACAGATAATCTCACAATGTAATGTGCTTTACCATCCTCAACTTGCCTGTGTCACAAAAGGAACCTCAAGAAGACCCTTAAAACCTTTAATTCTTCTACATACTTTGAATGGAGGGATGATAAAGTGTTAGGGAGCAGAGGAGTTTCATTGATTCCAGTTTGGGAACAGACTGGAATGACACTCCCAGTATTGCCAATCAACCTTCATTTAAGGTATTCTTCTCAAATTTACATGCAAGGGCAATATAAAATAGAAAGATGCAGATAGATTTAGACTGCTGATCCTTTGGTTCTTGAAATCAAGTTGGGTCAGTGCTATAACTCAGTAACATAATGTCAAGCTAATCATCAGAAGTAGATATGCAGGAGAAATCACTAAGTAGGATGGAAGATGTTTTTCCCTCTTCTATTCTTGTCCATTGTTCATTCCAATGCTTTTTCATTTCCTCTACAGCCAAGGCAAAAGCTTCTTTTGTCTTCCACTGTCTTACACAACATCCTTTGCAAAGAACTTAAATTCTACTTTAACACACTCATATTCTGTTTAGAGTCTAATTGGATTAAGTTGACCACTGTGACTGGCCTAGTAAACAATTAATTATACATTATGTTTTATTTAATGAATAATAAAACAAACCCCAAGTATCTAACTACAAAAATTTTAAGCAAAAAATCCATTCTGTATTAGAATTATCTTTGCAAATGTGCACTTACATGCATGTACAGATGACTAGTTTACCAGACTCAAAATCCTAAAGGACAGGTGCTTGGCATATGCACTTCAGAGCTTGTCTCTGAAGTCCCTAGGCATGGCACAGAACAATATATTGTTCTTTTAAGCATTCGTGGCACCACACTAAAAGAAAATAGCTAAGCATTGGAAAGCAATTACATTAGAAGTCCTGGAAAGACAAACGAACTATAAAAGTAGGAAGATATGTGAAATACAGGTGTCAGTCTACCTTACCAGTGAAATTTGGAGGTATTGTATCATTAGGTTGAATGATGCCAGTAGAATTCTTCTGTTGTAGGAGAAGGTCCCTTTGTTTTGTCCCTGTACCCAGCTTGCTTACACCCGAAATAATCACACAGAAGTTGTATTAATTAAATTACTGTCTGGCCCATTATCTCTAGACTCTTATTTAAATCTTGATTTAACCTTTTTCT
>NC_022034.1:41156100-41179040 GCF_000317375.1 Microtus ochrogaster | reverse complement strand
TAGGCAGTTTGGATGCTCACCTTACTAGACCTGGATGGAGGTGGGTGGTCCTTGGACTTCCCACAGAGCAGGGAACCCTGATTGCTCTTCGGGCTGACAAGGGAGTGGGACTTGATCGGGGGAGTGGGAGGGAAATGGGAGGCGGTGGTGGGGAGGAGGCAGAAATCTTTAATAAATACATAAATAAAAGAAAGAATTATTTTAAAGGATGGAGCAAGACATTATCCTGCACATTAATTGAAAAGGAAGTGAAATGCATGGTAGGATCCCTGGATCCTTTCTTTCAAGTCTTTGTTGATGATTACCTTTTCTAGGGATCATATATTAGCTTCCGTGTAATATCTTCATAGGAAAGGAAAGCTCCATGGATCCTATCTATCTGCCTGTCCTTACTATAGAATTCTGTCCCCTGGCTCAGGCAAGTAAATGAAAGATTCTGCTAGTTACTAAACATATGAACTTCAGCCACACACTCCAGAAATGCCCAAATAACTAAGCAAAATGAAGCAGACCTCATTAGTTGACAGAAATATTCATTTCCCTATGTCATGTTTCCTAGTCATGACCAGTCAGCTGACTGTATCATGACACACCTTCCTCTTTTCACTTATATTTTCTATTATGTGGTAAACATATACAACTCAATCCTACCATAGGTACCTTAGCAGAAATGTGTAAAATTGTATTTTCAGGAAGATTTTATTTTCTGGAAGCAGATTTAACATTTTCCCATACCTTAACCGCACCTTGAGCCTGAATGTAGAGGCATGAATTACAGTGGCCAGTCTTTGATGTGAAGCAACGGCAAAAAGAAATCCCTCAGAGCTTTCAGATGTGACACATATATTGTTTGCCACATTTGATGGATTTGTATTACCACCAAGGAAATAAAATCCTCCTGAGCACACATGAGTTCACCTGGATGATTAAACAGGTATACTTAAGCCATTAGTGTCTCCTCTGACTGCACTGAGAGGCAGAAACGATTTATCTTCATATCTGGGTAACATTTTTCATTTACAATTCATGCACTAATAAAAACACAAACTAATAATTTTTAAGTAATGACTAAAAGAAAAGGAAAAGTAAGAACTACAAAAATAACTCAGTGAAAGGCTTGATATGGAAGCATAAAGAAAAGTTTACTCACGAGAACTCTGTTTAGAAAGTCAGTTTTAGTGGTGTAAATATGTAATCACAGCATGGAGAAAGCAGAATGAAGAGCAGCTATGAGGCCCATAGGCCAGCCAACCAAGCCTATACCGAGTTAAGGTGAGAGGGAGAGAGAGAAGGAGAGAGAGAGAGAGAGAGAGAGAGAGAGAGAGAGAGAGAGAGAGAGAGAGAGAGATGGATAGTGCCTATAGAACAATATCCAAAGTTAATCTTTAGCCCCCACATTCCAATATACACATTCTCATTCCCTGCTCTCGCTCTCTCTCCCTCTCTCTCTCCCCCTCATCCCCCCACCTCTCTCACACACACACAAATAAATAAATAAATAAATAACAAGGTAAAGTCAGTAAGGCAATGAATTCACCCAACGCAGTTCAGGAGCACAAACTTCCTGTGTTAATTTTGCTTTCAGTATCCCATCTCTGTGCAGCAAAAGATGATAGGATTCTCCCCCTTTTGATAGGGTCATAAAAATTCATTATTTACAGTCACTGACTTAAGCCAAGAATTTCAGAATTGAGCACACTGTCCTCCTTTTCGAATATATCCATAAATTTGAAATAAAAATCTGTACTACCCGTTGAATGCCTTTCAGGCTACTATGCAACAGCCAACAGTCTCTCATGGCCTTGAATTGAATGGTTTTTCACTGTAGATGACCACAGGGAATAATTTAATTAGTGGCTCAAGTACCACGTGCCACTGACTACCAAAGGTCTTTAGTATTCACTGAAATATTTTTGCCTCCAGGTTCTTCAGCCCTCATGTGCCCTCACCATCCATTTTCCCTTAGGCTTATTGCTTGCAAACATGTTCTGATTCCAAATCTATATTAATCAGACTTCTACATTGAGAGCAATAAATACTGACTGTCACTGGATGGTTCAAGATTTACATTTGAAAAAAAAAAAGTTTGAAGAAAATTCCAATGAGGTTGGGGAATGAGTTTCAGAAGCCTTATAGGCGTAAGAACGGCCAAAAATAACATCGTATGTATAAACCTGACACTCTCAGTGGCCACTGTTATCACTGATGAAGCTGGTTCACCTTATAGGAAGGATGAATTACAACTCAGAACACCACTGCTGGGCTTCTACCATGCTGCCCCTATTTTCCTCTAGGCGCATTTACTTGTGTAAGCTTCTTTGCAGAAAGATCTCATGCATCCAAAAGTCAGTTTTCTAAGCTTAAGTCGAGGGCATCTAGGAAGACAGGTGTCCTGAGTACCTGTAATCAAGCTTTTACATAGGAAGACTGACTCCCTCTTTGCTGGTTGGTTCTTTTTTTTTTTTATCAACTTGACACATAGCCAGACATATCTGTGGAAAGAGAAAAGCTTCATTTAGAAAATGCCTCCAAAATATTGGTCAGTAGGCAATATTGGTCTGTGGAATATTATCTTCATCAATTATCAATCCCAGGGTGGGGTGCCACCCTTTGCCAGGTGGTCATGAGTTTTATGACAAAGCCGGCTGAGCAAGCTTTGAGAAGCAAGCCAGTAAACAGTGTTAGTCCATATCCTCTTTAGTTATTACCTCTAGTTTTTGCATTGAGTTCCTGCACTGACTCTGGTGTCTGATGGACTATAAATTGAATGATGAAATGAATCCTATCTTACCCAAGTTGCTTTTAGCCATGTTGTTTTACCATAGCAATAGAAACCCTACCTAGCACCCTCCCATCAAGATTCAGGTAAGGATTTTTGGGCACATAGGAGAATGGTCCAAGGTGTGATCAAACAAACACAAGGGCAATATTCAACAGAAATTATTAACATTAATCAAGTTCTAGTCTCTACCAGGCACTGCCTTATGAACTTTCAATTAATTAACTCATTAGGATCTTCCATTACTCCATCTTCTCAATTTCTGGTGCAGAAGCTAACTTGTAATGAGGTTAAATAGCTTCTCTGAGGTCACAGCTAATAAAAGACAGGGGAATAATTTCACTGAAGCCTTGTCACCTGCCAAGCCCCCACCTCATTATCAGCTTTGTTTATCATTGCATAATTAACTGTTCACCAGGTCCAATGCACAATGTAATTTTGACAGAAAATATTGTTTTTATCCTTTGGGGAAGTTGGAAATGCTCAAAATATATCCTGTGAAAGAAGAAGAATGTGAGATTGTTATTGAATTTAAACCTAAATCATTAGATTATGACTTTGCCACAGGCCTAAAAGTTTCCAAAATTGTAAAATTGGGTCAAAAGACTCTAGCTATAAAATTATACTTTCCTTTAGAATATTATTGTAAACCTCTGAGCAGACCTCTGCAGGTATATGTCTTCTCTGAGACAATGACTCAATATCCTGCCTTCCAGATAGCACCTGCAAAGATAATAAAGAAAGTGATATTGCCAGAGGTGCTTTTCTCTTTAATGGACAATAAAACAGCAAAACACTAGTTTGTGATATTGGCAGAAGTTATATGTTATAGAAGAATATTTACTTTCAAAGCTCAAATAATTTAAAAAATGTTTCCTCTTTCTTGATGAATGTGTCTAAATTTCCGGTTAATAGACAAATTTACAAGCGTCCTTAAGATAATGTACTGACTTGTTTTATGTCAACTAGACACAGTCTCAAGTCATCAGAGAGGAAGGAGCCTCAACTGAGAAAATGCCTCCATATGATCCAGCTGTAAGGCATTTTGTTAATTAGTGATGGATAGGGAAGGGCCCAGCCCCCAGTTCATTGTTGGTAGGGCCATCCCTGGATTAGTGGTCTGGGATCACGCTGCTGCCTGGGCCAAGGACATGTTCATGTCTTGATACAGCTGGGGTCAGTGTTAATGTCTGTGACTCCAGATACCACTGAAGGCCAAGAGGAAAGGACTGTACAAAGTTGGCCCCAGCCCCTCTTTGGCTGCAACACTAGGGAGAACTGGTTCTGCCCCTATCCGGCTGAAACACTCGGGAGAGATGGTCCTAAACTTCACAGGCAGGCGTAGCACAACAGAAGAGCTGACATTGTACACAGGGGCAAGAGTGAGTTGGCTCTGAGAGAATGAAAGTGGCAGAGCAGGTTTACCTGCCTCTGGTGAGTGAAAGATGCCTCTCCAAGCCCCTCACACCCTGCCACAGGGAGGGGACCTGACCTCACCACTCAACAGCTGCAGCTCTTGGGAGAACCAGCCTGTGCCTCACCTGGACACCACAGTAGAGTTAACCCTATAAACAGGGACATGGGTGAGCCATTCCTGAGGGCATGAGAGGGGCATAGCTGGTACCACCTTCGTCATCTTAGGTGCGGTAGTGGGAGCAAGGGAAGGATATCTTTCCCCCTCACTCCTGCCACCTCCAGTTATCCAGGAAGCTAACCCTCCCATTTACCAGCTGTAATACTCAGGAATGCAGGTCCTGCACCTCACCTGGGCAGCACACCAGAGATGAACCTGTTTGTTGGTGGGAGTGAGCCAGCCTGGGTATATGACAGTGGGTGATTTGGAACCATCCCTCATCTGCCATATGGCTGCATGGGCAAGGAAAAGATGTTGCCCCCTCTGTTCTTCACTTTAGGTGGGTGGGAGAGCTGTCTTGGCCCCTCACCAGCTGCTGCACTCTGGAGAGTGGCCTCTGCACCTCCCCTGGGCAATAAAATAGAGCTGGTCCTGTTGGTGTAGGTATAGGAGAGCTGAACCTGAAGGCCTGAAATCAGGAAAACTGGCCCCTCCCTTTGCAAGCTGCTGCAAAGGGTGAAATAGCTGGACATTGCTAGAGAGCTCACCATGGTGGTTAGGACAAGGGAGAGTTGGCAGGCTGACCAGTCCTGCAACTCTCCAGGCCCTGAACCAAGGTTATGAGTTGTCCCAGCCCCAACATCCATCCCATCTATGATCTGCTAGAGCATGTGAAAAAGCTAGTCCTGCAGACCCAAAGCTGCAGGATCTCTACATTGCAGGGAAACAACAGGATATCCAAGAGGAGTTCCACTGAGGACCCAGCATTAATAGTATATCAGAAACCAGAGACCTCAATCCAGACCAATGACTCTCTGCAATGAACACCTGCTAGTAAAATTACATGGTTTACTACAAGACTCACTCACTGTGTCACACCACAGCTTCCATGAAGAGATTGATTTTTCATTTTTTTCTCTTAATTTTATTTTATTTTGGGAGAGGAGTTTGCAAAGGCAAGGGAGTGTTGGCTGAGGTTTCTGTCTTGCCTGGACCCGCAGTCGTTAAGTCCCAAAGAAATCACACAGAGGACTACATTAATTATAAACTGATTGGCCTAGTATCTCTGGCATCTTTTTAACTCTTATAACTTACATTAGCCCATAATTCTTGTCTGTGTTAGCCACTTGACTTGGTACCTTTTTCAGCAAAGCAGTGACATCTTGCGTCCTCTTTGTCTGGGTCACAACTCCAGACTGAAACTTGCCTCTTCCCAGAATTCGCATTGCCCCACCTCTACTTCCTTCTTGTTTGCCCTGCCTATACTTTTGCCTGGCTACTGGCCAATCAGCATTGATTTAAAATACAGGTAACAGCGTACAGACCATTGTCCCACAGGAGAGGGGATATAAAAGGATTGAGGAATGAATAGGATTGAGATGCATGATGTGAAAGACACAAAGAATAAATAAAAAGAAAAAAAAGAAAGCAGGTTGAGCAAAACATGGGGAGTAAACAGTACCCCTCCATAGCCTCTGCATCAACTCCATAGCCTCTGCACCAATCTCATGCCCTGAATAAAACAGCCACCCTGGTCAAACTTAAGACCAGGCAGTGGTGACACACATCTTTACTCCCAGTAGCCACAATAGTTTGCCATAGAAACCAAACAGTAGCGGTGCCTGCCTTTAATACCAGCACTAAGAGAGGAATATAAGACTGGAGGAGATAGCCCTCAAATAGTCTCATTCTGAGGATTCCTGGAGGCAGTATCGCCATTTCAGACTGAGGTAGAGGTAAGAGCCATGGGCGGGCTGTTTTGCTTTTCTGACTTCATTTTGAACCCCAATATCTATCTCTGGGTTTTTATTAATCATACCACACTTCATTGATGGGCTACCATGTGGAAGGGAAGCCAAATAAACCCTTTTCCTCTTCAACTTGCTTTTGGTTATAGTGTTTCATTATAGCAATAGAAATTCTAACTAAGACAGAAATCTTAACCAAAATACTAAATTACAGTATTAACAGCATACAACAAATTTGGTCTATTAATCAGATATAATGATCCTGATGGTCCTTATTCTGAGACATGGTACCTCAGAATTGTTTTGTAATTGCTTGCTGATTGAAGAAATACCAATACTTCTGCCCTCCATTGTTGCTTATGTTTGACATTCTTCTCCATTTCTCCCGGTCTTTTTCAAGCTTCTCTGGCCCCTTTGAATTATCTTGCCCCTTTGAATCCATCTCAAGTCCCAGTTTGTCCCAGTATGATCAGACTATTGCACACTAATGCAACAAGGAGGGAGGCTGGAAGGGTGGCCCAGCAAGGCTGGGGACAATAGGCAATCCTGAGTGGCCTTAAGTACCAGAAAGAACACTTGGAAGACTGTCAAATTACAGCTCATTTATTAGAAGGGATCAGGGAACAGTTATATCCCAGGAAGAATGGTTGGTTGGATCCATGTGGTGGTATGTTATCGGTTCAGACAAGAACATAAAGGGTGCTTCATCTACATACACGAGCAGCAGGGGCAAGGGGAAGGAATCTCAGAAGGTCATATAGAAAATAAGGGAAGTCTAGGGCAAGATGTGTCAGTGTTTAGATAAACAGCAAACAGTCCTTGTGGCCTGGGAGACAGTTTATCAGCTGCTACATGCACCAGGATACATCCATGGTAGGGAAAGCTATCTGCTGCTTTCTGTTGGTGCCTGATCAAGGCAGGGGAGCAGTGAAACTCCTGCCGCTCTCGGGATGAGAAAACCCAGTGCTTTAGGCATGCTTCAAGCCCTTCTTACCTTCAGACCAGCTCCACACATTTTATAGCAGATTTCTTCTCCTATGTTACTGACACATGGTAGGATCAAAGTTGAACTCTCCACAGTCTCTTCCTTTGCAATTCCCTCTTCATTTCCCCCTTTCTTTCAATTGCTCTCTTGTATTCCTTTCCTAATTTATTTCCTCCTTCCTTTAGTTTTTCAGGACAAGAAAATCAGAAACAAAAAAATCACTAATGAGAAGTTAAAAGCCAACAGCACCGATATCAAAGGGGGAGATTCTAGTTCCTTAGAGAGAGGTGCAAGTTCAAGCTCAACGACACTACAACCTCAGAAGAGACAAGGGACTGAAATAGCCAGGAAGAGAGTGAGATGACAAATCAGATAATCCTGGCCCCTTTTAGCTGCCGTTTTATTGTGCTCATCTTGAACTGCCAAGCTCATGGCAGTGCAAAGATAAGACTGGGCCATATACAAGAGCATCTCACAGCAGAGAGGAAAGAAGGCAAGTAAAGTCCACACAATTCTCCAATCAGCACTGCAGAAAGAACATGAGTAGCATACTGTATACTATGGAAGGCAATAAAGAAATAATTCTTTGAACTCTAAGATTTGACCTTGTGCCAATATTCTTAGTAATTAAGGGTTACCTCAGGATGATAATGTGAAAAAAAAAACAGCTGGGGCTGGGCGGTGGTGGCGCACGCCTTTAATCCCAGCACTCTGGAGGCAGAGGCAGGCGGATCTCTGTGATTTGAGACCAGCCTGGTCTACAAGAGCTAGTTCCAGGACAGGCTCCAAAACCACAGAGAAACCCTGTCTCGAAAAAAAAAAAAAAAACCAGCCGGAAGGCTGTCACTAAACAAAAAGTGCCATTGTAGATTAAGCTGCCACGTGTGGAAAGAATAGACAGAATCAGGAGGTTGAGAGGAACCCAGCACTCTCTACTACCTGAAGCAATTCCTAACACAGACACAGTCAGAAAAGTATACCGTAAGGGTTTGACTGTGATTTTGAATAGTCTTTCTCCTGAAACAATAAGCAACATAAGACCACTCTAGGGCAAGAAAGTGAGGGGGATATATAGTTTGAACACATAGTATTGCATCTAGAATTTATATACTTTGAAATAGAAAGATTCTTTAGTGGACATACAAAGATGAGACTAGAGAAATGGCCAATAGGTTGCTGGGGAAAGACTTGTATGGTATTGTATATATCCTGATCAGCACCATGCTGTATGGTATTCACCAATCATAGAGTACCTTCTTCTAAGTGCCTCATGCATGTTTTCTTTTCTGTGCTTCAAAAAAATTCCACAAAATAGGCACTGTTACTTCTATCTTAACAAATGAGTAACTGAGGGGCAAAGTAGTTTGGCAGATTCCCCAAGGCCAAAAGTGCTTTTGGAGCTATGATAGGACATCTGAGTACAGACTTGATCATTCTGCTCAGGTAAACTCTGATTCTTCTGAGTATGGCTTGAATGATGAAAAATAAGTGAAAAATCTGGTAACTGAACATCAGAAAGGCGATGCCCTAGTTTGCTTCTCAGTCGCTGTAGTCAAACACTGACCAAAAGCAACTTGGGAGGGAAAGGATTTATCGTGTTACACTTTACAGTCTGTCATTGAGAGGGGTTAGGGTGGTAACTGAAGCAGTGATCATGGAAGGAATGTTGCTTGCCAGCTTGCTCTCTGTGGCTTCTTCAAATTGCTTTCTTATGCTGGGCCCTGCCATATCAAGCACTAATAGGGAAAATGCCCTCACACACTTACCTAATACCCAATATGATGGAAAAAATTTTCTCAATTAAGGTACCCTCTTCCCAGAAGACTCCAGTTTGTGTCAAGTTGACATAAACCTAACCAACACTGGGGCAATAGCAGATGACCAGATACATGACTCTTTAACCTGTAGAAGAGGAGTTAGGATGCAAGTTAAGTGAGGCCAGTCTTGACATGTGTGTGGGAAGGAGGATAACTTGATACATATCTGTAGTATGGAATGTAGTATGGAAGCAATCAGGTTATTATTACACTTCCCAACTTGGACACTCACTGTTATGGAGGAAGGAAAATGGAAAGAAAGAAAATGTTTATACCTGCTATGATTTGAATAGAGATTGTCTTCTTCAAAGGGCAAACTGAGGCTTGATCCTGGATGTGGTGTTGGAAAGTAGAGTGTAAATGAAGCTTTAGATGTGTGGGGATGGGTCAGGGTAGGTAAATATCCTAACAGTGATGTGGGAGTTCCCTCTGTATGCTGTGATTACCATTAATGAATAAAGAACTGCTTTGAGCCTATAGCAGAGGAGGGCAGGGCAGAGCAGAGATAGGTGGGGAGGACTGGACTGAATGCTGGGAGAAGGAAGGTGCAGTCAGAGAGAAGCCATGTAGCCCTGCCAGAGACAGACATTCGGTAAGCCACAGCCATTGGGTGATACACGGATTAATAGAAATTGGTTAAATTAATATGTAAGAGTTAGCCAATAAGAAGCTAGAGCTAATGGGCCAAGCAGTGATTTAATTAATACAGTTTCTATGTGATTCTGGGTTCTGGGTGGCCGGGATGAACAAGTGGCATCCTTACTACATAACAGTAGCCTTAACCCAGTCCCTATTCACATGCTAAATAGAATAAAGCTAGCATTGAATGTGTCTTCCAGCAGCTCTGTAGAAAATATGAGCCAAAGCCCAGCAATGGTAGCACATGCCTTTAATCCCAGCACTCAGGAGGCAGCAGCAGTCAAATCTCTGTGAGTTCGAGGCCAGCCTGGTCTACAAGAGCTACTTCCAGGACAGGTTCCAAAGCCACAGAGAAACCCTGTCTTGAAAAAAGAAAATACGAGCCATTTACTAATCAGAGTTCTTGGTTTAATAAGTGCAACTGGCGTTCATAATACAAGCAGAACTTCAAATATATTAAAAGAATATACCTACAGTTAATTAAAAAGCAAGTTCTTCATAAGATCCTTGAAAAAGACTGGTGTTGTGGGCAACTTAAAAAAGGTATCAGTGCCAACTAATCAAGCACAGTAAGCACATCTGAAATGTTATGATTAAGGAACTGCTATTACTTGCTAAACTAGTGTTTTTCAGCTTGTGGGTCAAGATCCCTTTGGGGGTAAAACAACTCTTTTGTAGGGGTCACATAGCAGATATTCTGCATATAAGATATTTACATTACAATTCATAGTAGTTGCAAAATTAAAGTTATGAAGTAGCAGTGAAATAATTTTATGGTTGGGAAGGTGGCCACAACACGCATTAAAAGGGTTGCAGCATTAGGAAGGTAGAGAACCTCTGCTCTAGAGGTTTGCATGTGTAATTTTAGCTTTTCACAGTAAGAAAGGGGACTCTTGAATCTGACTTTAAAGATTCCTTTAATTCTGCATGATTCCTGTGAGCAAGCTTACCCTTAAACAGAATGTAAGTCATCCACTGAGATTAGAAGTTACTGACACAAAAACATAAAACCAAGAAATAATTGTAGTTTGTTGTGGCTCTTTCTTTCTCTCTCTCATCTGTCCTTGAAACATTTTCTACCTTAGGTTACATCAGTTGTATCTTCTGTTTCTTTACTTAAGTATCAAGGTCATATAGTCAAGAACTGACTGTTACCTACCCACGTTAGCAATATGAGACAATCTTATTAACAGCAGTAACTCAAGTAAGTATCATCTGTGAACATCACTCAGAACCCACTCCCAGGCTGCCATCACTGTCTTTATATCTCATAGTAGTGTATAAACAGTGCACTGTTCTCTGTCCAGCCTCCCCCAGAAACTTCCAATCTACCAAGACCCTCAGAAGACAGGCCCCCATGCGGCTGCTGCTTTTGAGCCCGCCATGAAAACATTTTAGTTTTTCTGTTTTTATCTAGATAAGGGTAGCTACTCTTGTTGCTTTCATAGCAGTAAACTCACCAGGGAGCAAAGTAACAGTGGAATTTCCTGCCGTCTTCACTGTGTCTGTGCCATGCTGTGTGGCTTAGAGAAAAATAACAATAAACAAGTGCAATGTTCCTCTCTTCATTCTGTCTTTGATACATTTCAGACCAAAAATCTGAAACAACATTGCAGGAGCCTCCTTTATTTAGTGAAGTTGTTTCCTTAAAGATTTACTTTTTTTTAAATGTTATGTTTGAAAGTGTTTCCTTGCATAGAAGTATGTATAGCACAGGTATACCCAGTGTCCACGGAAGCCAGAAGAAAGTATAAGATCCCCTAGAATTGGAGTCACAGATGGTTGTGAACCATCATGCTGTTGCTAGTGATGGAGCCTGGGCCTTCTGTAAGAGGAGCGAGTGCTCTTGACCACAGAGCCATCCTTCCATATAGAATTATTATGAATATTTCCTCCTAAAGCCTTCAGGCTATCTGCACACAAGCTCAGACCTGACCCTAAGGTCCTTCTCCCTTGTCATCTTCCAAGCCCATCAAAGCATAAACTTCATACAAACCCTCAGTCCTTCATACAAATCAGCTAGTACATGGCCTGACTTTAAAGTAATCCATTATACATACCAGATATGAGACTGTGGCTATTGAATTGTTTAAACCTACTTTGCTGGATGATTACAGTAAGAAATACTGGCATGACAATCTTTCTGAAGTTTTTATCTGACGTACATATCTTTAAGACATCCATCCTCTGTTGTAGACTGAAAGCACATCCACCATTTCAATCCTTGCAGAACATTGTTTCAGACAATGCTATTTTGTTCTGTGAAGATCACTTATAGGGATTTTAAATATGTAAGTAGGACAGAAGAGATGGCTTAGTATATAAAGGTACTGGTGGCCAGATCTGAGTACCTAAGTTGGATCCTGGAACCCACATGCTGGAAGAACAGACTGGACTCCCGCAAGTTGTCCCCGGACCTTCAGAAGCATGTGGTTCACACTTCTACCCATACTCTCTCCTGCTCCATGCCACTCCTACCCCGGAAAAATAAATAAACATAACTAAGAACTTCAAACAAAATTGTATAAATGCCTGAAAAAAAAATGGCTTTATTGCCTTAAAAGGTTTCCTCTTTCTGTCAGTCATTTGACAGCTAACTTGGTTTCTCAACTTTATTTGGTCCAGAGGATATAGATGGTCAACTATTTTGTATTAGGGTGTTTCTGTGAGATATTAGAATTGGATAGGCATGATGATAAATCATATTTTATAACCTAATGTAGTCAGATTATGTCTTATCAGAAAAAAATAGAGAAAGCTTCTAAGGAGAGAGAATTCTTCTTGCCTTTAAGCTGAGGCATGTTTATTCGTTTGTTTTTATTAATTTATTTTTTTCATGTATGTATATTTTTTCCCTGAATTTATGTGTGTGCACGACTTGTGTAGAGTACCCACAGAGGCGACAAGAAGGCATTGGATTCCTTGGGACTGGAGTTATGCTGCTGTGAGCAGCCCTGTGGGTGGTGGGAATCAAAACCAGGTTCCCTGAAAATGCAGCCAGTCCTCTTGGCCACTGAGCCCTCTCTCCAGCCCTGGGGACACTTGTTTTTTTTTTCCTGTTTTCTGACTGAAATAAAAAAAAATGACTTTTTTTGGTTCCCTGGTTATGCAGGCTGCCTACCAGCCATCATTACAGAACTACACCATTCATTCACCATGTATTCAGGCCTCCAGACTAGATGAGCTAAACATTGGTTTTCTTTTTATAGTACTTTAGGTGCAGACCTGGAGACTTAATAACCTGTTTGATCATGTAAGGCAATTCCTTATCATTTATAACTACCTATCTATCATCTATCAATTATGTATCCTTCTGTGTCATCAATATATTATTTATATTATCTACCTATTATGTTTCCATCATCCATCTAATTAAAATCTATTATCTATTTGTCACCTATCTGTTAAGTGTCTATCATTTTTTCTATCTATCATATATATATGTAAGTATCAGTATATATATATCCTATCTTCAGGAAACCCTACCAATTATATAACATATTAGCTTTATCTCCAAACTCATTTTAACTGGAGCTGCCTCAGCTCATTCACAGGTATTGTGCTAAAGCCAACAAGACAAAAGAGGAATGTTAACTCTTCTTCCATTCTTCCTACACAGCTTTTGCTCCCCTAGATTTCTATTTGAACTAGGAAGTATGGTTGGCAATGACATCAAAGAAAAAGAGATGAAGGCATCTACAACTTGGCCTATATTCTTCTCCAGCATCTGCAAAGCATTCAGTGCTGCAGGTTTAGAAATCCATTGTTACCATATTCTAGGTGAAATAGTGTCTCATGTGACAAGCGTCTTCAGATGCCATTAGAAGCCATATTTTAGATGTCTTATCTGTATATTTATTTATTGAGAATCACATAACAAATGATCCCTTGAAATATGATTATATGCTTATCCATTACAAATTTTTCCACAATTTTTTAGATTTCTATATTCCCAGATCCAAACTCTTAAACTAGATTAATATTAAAATTACAGGTAATTTCTTGGAATGTAGGTTTTCTTTCAAAAAAGTAAGTTATTAATTTATCATCTGTTGTTTACAGGTATTTAATTTCTTACTATAATTGAAGATGTAGAGTTAAATGTTTAAAATACCTAAGATTACTTTCCACAGTTTTTTTGGTTCTATTTTTCTGACTTTGGTTATTAGCTGCTTAATCAACATCAACTGGCTTTTCCAAAAAGTGTTATTAACTTCACCTTGCTATGCTGCCCAGGGTTCTAAGGGAAGTTCTATTCAAAAGTGAGCACCATTGTTTCCCTTGCATAATGAAGAATTCATCTATAGAGAAGTGAACTTTAGGACTTTCACTTCCAACACCAGAAAACAGCAGTCCTTTCTCCAGATGACATGTGATTACAAAGTATGGAGGTGGGGTTGTTGTTTCATCAAAATGAGGAAATCTGTAAGATAAGAATGAAGTTGATAACAGAAAACAAAATTTAAAAACAAATTTTGATTCCTTAAAGATTCCCTTTAGTTACTGAATAAAAATCTACCTAGAAACTCAACTTAGATTTGGATCCACATATTCACACCAGCTCATAAATCTCCTATGAGAATTAATCAACTTTCACTTGCATTAATGTATGTAAGATAAAGAATATAGGATGTGGGGCAGAAAAGCCTGTGTGTGTGAATGGTGGATAAAAGATTCTGCTCTCTAAAAATCCTCAGAGGCTCCTCTTTTGAACTATGTCACAAAGCAAAAATGGTTCTCCCATTTTTTCAGGGAGTAAAAATTAAATACCTCTTATATATTTTACATTTTGAAAGTATTTCTATAAATGTAAACAGTAGTCAGCTCTCCTTCATTCATATTAGTTGTTTTGAAAGCTGGAGTGATCTGGTACAAATGCGCTGTTTCCACCTGCTCCAACAGCTCCACCCCTGATAGAAAGACCAGATGGTGATGTCAAGGCAGCTCAGAATTCCTCAGAATTTGAATAGAAATCAACTCAACATTTGAGGGCTATATTTTTACTCAAAATTTCATCCAAACTATTATTATTACTATTATTTAGTAGTGTTACAGAAATGACTAATTTATTTTAAAGCCTTATTTCTCAAAATTCATCAATAAATTATATTTAAAAACCAATAATTATAAAAGATAATGTGACATCTTAAGAAAAATAAATGTATTGGTATCCTCCAGGATAATTTGTTAAAACATCACATATTCTAAAACATGGAAATGTACACACGATTTCATTTATATGACATGAGATCTAATCTAATGCTTACAAACATCATTATTGTTTATTTATTTTATATATGTATGATGTTCTAGTAACAATAGTGATCATTTGTATTTTTAAATGTATGTATGGCCAATTAAACTTCCTGAGAACAGTTATTACAAATCTATTATTCTTCATTTTAGAAATAGAAAAATTAAAGTTTATAGAAATTTACTATCTTGAACAAGGAAAACTGCAAAAAGAGCATCAAGACTTTCAACAATATGATTCAAGTTCAAGCTCACATGATTCATTGCTTCAAGATTCTTCCTGGAATATCTGTCTTTTTCAATGTGAAATTTAATAAAATATGTCAAGGGCTGTGAAAGTATACAGCAGGTGATAACTAGTGCTAGATGTCAACCCACCAGAGGATGATCCTCTGATGGAGAAGAATTCCTTCCAGGCAAGGTCTGCAAGACCACTGACTTTGGAAAATGTTGCTCCTATAATTTCATATTTGAAAAAGCAGCTATGATATCTCCCCAATACCTGTACTGAAGTGTATAATTTCATATGATATGTATGTAATCTCATGATTGCATCACAGTCTTTAGGAACATTTATCCATGGGTGGTCAGGAAGATGACTTCTCATTAATCTGTATAATGTTGATATATAGAAAATACACTAGGATATTCTTCATAACTACATCTATTGTCCCATGAGTACCAAAAGACACTTAAAAGCCTGCTTCATTCCTTTTACTCAAACTATACACAGCTCATTTTCACCTTGGAACAAGTTCAAACTATACTAAATGTTTCTGTTAATGGATCCTAAGTTAAAAACTTTACAGATATGCACAAGGTCAGACTTGCAGATGTTTAATCAAGGTTGTTAACACAAAGAATCCTAAAATACTATACCAATTTCTCAACACAGGCCAGAGGCTAATCCCTACTAAATTTCTTAGCAATTAACACTCTACACAAACTTATAATCTCAGTTTATGATATAAAACTCAAGGCTCAGCTAACTATTTATTGTTTAGATTTAACTGGTTAGGTATCAAGTAATAATTAATCAAGCCCAAAGAAAATTAGTACTATTTCCAGCTACTACAGGTTAAGTTTCACAATTAGCCAGGGTTGTAAATGATGGTCTGGCCTTGCAGTCAATGTTACAAAGTCCCCATTTTTATATTCTGGAGTTACAAAAAGAATTAGAGAATATATTTTTAGGATTGAGATGTTTTCAATGCCATTTCTCAGGAAGGTGCCAAGCACATTTCCCTGCTTTTGTGTTGTCATGGTAAATGGCTAGGGCTAGACTCCTTATCATTTACCCAAGGAACGTGTTATGGCCAATGAGATGTAATTTTTGCAAGAATTTTTTCCATTGCCTTTGACTCTTGTTTAAAAAAAAATGTGAAAGCCAGGTGAACAAGGAAGCAAGCAAGAATTGGAACAGAGAATTGACAAAAGAGCAGAACTAGAAGCTGTAGAAGCAGACTTAGAGCTACAGAATAAAGAACATGGCCCTCGGATCACATACATGATCTTACCCTTCAGATAGAAATAGATAAGGTCAGTTTTGCTTCCTTATGCATAGCTGGAGGTCAGTTGTTCATTCCTGACTGCCCACACCATGGAATAATCACACAGAAACTATATTATGTAAATCGCTGCTTGGCCAATCACTTAAGCATCTTTCTCGCTAACTCTTATATCTTAAACTATTCCATCTCCATTAATCTGTATATTGCTGTGGCTTACTAGGTAAAGTTCTATCCAGTGTTTGGTGGGGATGCATGGCTTCTCACTGATTCTGTGTAATATGTGTGTGTGTGTGTGTGTGTGTGTGTGTGTGTGTGTGTGTGTGTGTACCTTTCAACCTGGCTTTACTCTGTTAAGCCATTGACTATAAGCAGCTTCTTTATTAATCAGTAAAAGCAACAAAGACAGAAGGACTTCACAAACAGCTTGTAAACTTCTTCCTCAAATACTGGCTGTAGCCTTGAGAGCAGGCCCTTCAAGGCTACTTATAAAAATAAGAAAAATGTGCATACAAATATTTGAAGAGAGAAGACAAACAAATAAGTGGAATTAAATATTGAATTATGCAATCTAATTAGTTACAACATTAATGTGTATCTTAAAGAAAATGATATGTAGGAGATAATGAATTACAGGACTTTGATACAATGCAGACTTAAAATACTGAATAGAGAATGGATTTTCTTGCCAGTCTTGACATGTGGCATTTTTGAGAGTAGAAAACCTGGTAGAGTTGGGAATAAATCAAAGGGTGAATCTTTTTTGTGTTACTTTCATTTTTCCAACTATTTTGATAAATGAGGTAAAATGATGTCTAAAACTACTTTTATTTTTTTATGTTCATTGTACATAAGTATTTGGTAATTTCTCACCATCCTACAAGGACTCATTTAATTTGCCACAAAATATAGTTCATGACCTCACAATGGCCTGCAACTCAATCCAGTTATATTGACTGGGTACCAGCAGTCTACCTTAGCACTGGTGGGAACAGCATAGCTATTTCTAATGATAGAAGGACATTGACACCCTGGGAATAGTGTCAAGCCTTTACTTCTGAAAGATCCTATGAAGGCATATTTTTATAAAAACTGCAAAAGCATCATTCATCAGTCATGGCCTTAGAATGTCATAGAGCCAATGTCCAAAAAGAATTAATTATAATATCAGTGGTTTTTTTAGACTGGCCAATGTTTAAAACATTACAAATTTAAATTTGTAATCTCTCGATGTCTTTACTTTAATTACTTGGATCTGGGTTGTTTACTATTTGTTTTTATTGTCTTTTAATGTATTATTTCTTCATTGCTACTCTCAGAAGAAAACATTTGGTATTGATTTCTGGTCTGCAAATGTACCTGCTTGGGCAAGTACACCTGCAGAAAAGGGTGGGAGGGGCAGAGAAGAGACAGACAGAGAGAGAGTGAAAGATGAAAACAAATAAAGCTATTCATAATAGTGTTTGACCTACAAGTGTGTGTGGCTGACTGGGTATCTGGTGCTCTTTTTGCTACGCTCTTATCCCCACAACCCTTTCTTTCCTAGACTTTTGACCCTCTGTCTATTTTGGGCCCTTCTCTACTCATCCCTGTCCTATGTCACTCAACTGTTGTCTGGTTTCTGGACTGAATTATTTCCTAACCAAGCCCTTTGGCCACCAAAGTCATGACTAAGTTCAAATGAGACTTGTTAAGTGTGTATTAATAAATGACTGGTGATTTTTCACAGGGCACCAGGAAGAAGCCAGCCCAGAGAAAAGGTCTTTTGAGGACAGAGCAGACACAGTCATGTGAAAGTCAAGGGTACTCACTTTATCAAGAATCAGTCCTGCCGACAACTTAGTCTCAGAATTCCCAGAGTGTGCAAAATAAATATCTGCTGTTTAATACACCCAGAGTGTAGAATTCTGTTATGTAAGCCCTGGCAAGTTCCTACAGTACTACAATCTCAGTTACTAAAAATAAGGTCCTCAGAGTCACCTTACTTTTCAGATAGAATGAAGTTGCTACAGTGGATCAGTCACATTTTGTGCCTGTTGTCTTAAGTTAACAAATCGATACTGGCCCGTATGCTTTTTAAAAAAAATTAAATGGTGAGAATTACATGAGATGACAAGACTGTATTTACAAGGTGAGCAATGCCCAGGAGATAAACTAAATTCATACAACCACCCAGGAGCATCATCTCAGAGTAGGAAAATGAAGCTTCCTTTTTTTTTTATTCTTAAGTTCTAACATTGTAGTAAGTGCTCATTCTGAATTTTTACAGAATGGGTGAACTGATGACTAAACAATTCCTCTTATATTTTTAGTCATGTAGATAACAATTCATGAATATCATATTATGTAAGTCATCACAATGTTTTGATAAATAATTACTTGAAATCTAATTTTAAATTAGCGTTTAAGGTTGCACTTAAGAATAGTTAAAGCAATCTTTCAAACAGTGTGCAACACAGTAAATCATGCATATACAGTGTGCCACTCATTCCGTTATCCCAACAGTATCAATGTTGATTTCATTTAAACCATTCATTTCCTAAATATGGAAGTTCAAAATCATAATTTCATTACTTGAAAGTCTGAGGCTGGATGGCCTCCTGAGCCCAAAATTTATAATATAAATACTACAGCAAGATTTTATCTAAAATAATACTTTACTGGTTAGTAATAGAAAAAAAGCTTGAGAAAAATATGTGAAATTTATGATTTCAAAATTTATAATTCAAACACTTTATGTTAAAGTGTTTGCTGGCCAAGCAAGAGGACCTGAATTCCCATCCCTAGTATCCACTGAAACCCAAATGTGGAAGTGTACATTTCTATTCCTAGAGCAAACTGGCAGACACAAGCAGATCAAGGGAACACTGAAAATTCTACAAGACACATAATTCAGAATTCAGTTACTTCAACAAACAAATGGCATGTAAAAGTTTGTATGCACATGTGTGTTTGTAAAATTGGGAAAAGTGAGCATGGACATGGTAACAGGTTAAATTTATTTTGCTAAAAATGACAGCATTGTGATTAGGCTTAAAATTTCTTGAAAGAGATACAAATTAAGGTCCTCTTTAAATTTATTTATCGGGGCTGGAGAGATGGCTCAGCGGTTAAGAGCATTGCCTGCTCTTCCAAAGGTCCTGAGTTCAATTCCCAGCAACCATATGGTGGCTCACAACCATTTGTAAAGAGGTCTGGTGCTCTCTTCTGGCCTTCAGGCATACAGACAGAATATTGAATACATAATAAATAAATAAATCAATAAATATTTAAAAAAATAAAAATCGGTTTTTTAAATTTATTTATCATTTGTTATTTTTTTTTTTAGAGAGGGCATTCTCATGCACAGTGAGTGTGTCTGGGACACACATAGCAGCACACATGTGGAGGTCAGAGATCAACTCTCAAGAGCCGTCCCTTGTAGGAAACACAGCCTTGAGTAAGCACTGGACAGACCAGATTTGTTCAGCATGCAGACCTGCTTTCTTCAACGGAAGGAAGAAGATGCCTGGCCCCCTTGAATGCTGGAGAGAATGAAAATGATCAAACAACCTGGTTTGCTATTCTATTGGGACCTAGCTTCCACCTAAATGTCCCTTAAGTCCCGAGAATCCTGGGCTTTGTCTCTCGGTGAGTAAAACTTATCTTTATGAAAGAGGCCCCATGTATTTGGCATCCCCTGTTAATAGAATCCATCCTTATTACAAAGTCTTCCTCTCTAGGTCCTCTAAGCCTGAGCACTGTTTCTCAGTCAATAGAAGTCATTCTTAGGACAAAGGTCTCGTGTACTTTGCTTCAGCTGGTGTTTTATTTCCATGTACCCATCCATGAAGCTTTATCATGAGAGCTGTCACATAGAGATACGCCCCCCCAAAGTGTTACTGTGTTCAAATGCATAGGAGAATTAAACCACGGAATCAGACTTTAGAGGTTCTGATCCAGTCTGACTGACCAAGTACTGCTGTACCTAGATTTCATTCTTACCTCTTCATGATTTGGTTCCCTGTAGACCGTGATACCTGCAGGATACCTACTCCAATAATTCCTTCCTTTTACCCTGGCATTCATGGATCAAATGCTGGTCTTTAGCCTTGCATGCCAAGTACTTTTACTCATCTTGCTGGTCCAAACCTAGGTTCTTACAAGTAAAAATTAATGTTTCACTAGATTTTTCTTGAAAATACCAAGGAAACAAAATGAAGAAGCACTTGAGAAAAACGAGAATGTTGATGGCTGTTAAAACTGAACCTAGCAGGTTGAAATTACACATTTTTATAAATTTATTTTTTCCAAAATTAACCTAATTATTAAGTACTTAAAATAGTGAGAATATCTGCCTTTTAGCCATACCTCACAATCTCTTGACCCACAATTTTATCTCAGCTATTAATGTAAAATTTTGTTGTACCAAGGTATAAAAGTGTCCTCTGGTTTCAGTGTGTTTGGCTTTCTCTCTCTCTCTCTCTCTCTCTCTCTCTCTCTCTCAAAAGGAATTCTCTGCTGTTTCATTGTTGAGTTGTCAGCAGCAATCCATTCAGCCACTGAAATACAGGAACAAACCACAAAACAAGAAAATTCGCACCACAAGGGCAACACTTAGGCACTAAAAGATGGGGGTGGGGAAGTTGAACTAACTTTCTTAGTCTGTAAGGGAACTTGACCTAGGATTTTGGTGATTGGACCAGTAACTACCCTTGGGTTATTTTTCATTCTGTCCAGTTCCCTATTCCTGTCCCTTGGAAAGACAGAGCAAAATCAGCTGTCTAGACACCAGCCCCAGGCTCTGACTCTGCTTCTTGCATGAACTTGATAGAATAAAAGCGAGATTAAATTACAAACTACAGTGATTTTTTTTTTTTTACGTCTTAGACAAATCAGTTAAAATACTCTGACAGTTGGGTTCTCTGGGAAGCAGACTGTGAAAAATAGAAGTCAGGTACTTTATTGGGTGGAAATGTCTGCCGGAGATAAAAACTGAAGTAAGTGGGGTATGGCAGAAGGCACAAGGTCATCATGGAACTCTCACACTTATAAAAAGGGATTAAGTAGAAAGATCTCCCAAAAGTGACAAAGATCTGCCAACACTGCTGTGAGCCCCACTGGGAACCCTGCAGCAAAAAAAACTGTCCCTCAACAGCGTCTGTTCTTGGCCAGATGTCAGAGACCAGTATCCATGCATGATTGTGTATAGATGTATAACTCCGTGGAGGGAAGGGGGGCTGATCTGCCTTGCTTTATCTTATTTAATTAACTTCAAATAACTTTTAGAGTTCATACCAGTTCTTAAATTGAGCTCACCAAGTATTTCTAGTGTTTTCCACTAGGAATTTCTAGTCGTATACAATTTCAAAACAAGAATCAGGTGAACGGTGTTGAGGGCAGAGCCTTAGACCTTGGGAAAGCCCAAGGGGACAGCTTCAGTTTTCCTGAAGCTCTCCACAGCTTTTGAGAGATTGGTTTGTTGGGGGTTTGTTTGCTTTTCTCTTTTAATTTTTGTCTTTGAACAACCTTATAACTAGAGAGGTCCTTTTGGCAACTTCTCTTGGGAATAACCACCAAAGACATTCTTCTAGAAAAATCACTGTCTTCCCCTGCATGTCACAACCCAGGGAGAAACTTTTGTCATGGCCAGTGCAAGTGAAAAACAGTAGAAAAACAACAGAAGATAGACAATGTGCCAGTCTCTCTTCTCTTACATTTTACTACCTATGAGAAAATATAGTGATAGTAAGTCTGCAATTAGTCAGATATGTGATTCTCTTTCTTATCCAGAATAACAAAAGATCCTGCATTCATATAGGCATGTTAACACAGCCCCTAATCCCAGTACTCAGAAGGTTGAAGCAGGACAATTGCTAGGAGCTCCAGACCATCTTGAGCTACGTAAGATGTTCTAGGCTAGCCTGGGCTACATAGCAGGACCATGTCACAAAAAAAATGTGTATTCAAAGAGCTCTAAAATTATTCTATGAAATTCTTCAGAAAAATAAGTCTATTTCAATAGTGCAAGTTTCTATACAGACTTTTATGCAGCATATACTTTGTTCATTAAATTGCTTATTAGTTTTACCTTTATTAGGCATTAAACCTCAACCAAGCACTATTGCATTTTGTTATTTTTATAATACAAACTGACTACAAGCTATCTACTAAACCAGACATTGTCAACTAAGCCAGAAGCTGGAGGTAAGTTTATACTTAGTTAGTACATTTATATATAACACAGCAAAAATCTAAGCAGTTATTTGGGGTCACTGCTTCACCAATTCTGAGAATAAATTTGTGAAGTCATGAGTGTATGGTGTGACTGTTCCATTTTGGTTGTGCTCAATAATAGATCTAGAACATTCCAGTGACTGGGGGTTTGCCATGTCACATTAGCTGGTGGTGAGTAACATTTCTTTTTCAGTGCTATGCAGCAGATTCTTGCCATAGCTCCCTTGTGTCATTTGATGATCGTGAAGAACCTGTAGACACAGGCTGAGAAAATGACTAAGGGCAGATGGAAAATAGAATGGCAAGGAGGTTGTGAAGATGCCTTGCAGGGAAGAGTACTGAAGGAGGCACTCCCAAAACGGATAAAGGAATGAGGAGAGAGAGAGAGAGAGAGAGAGAGAGAGAGAGAGAGAGAGAGAGAG
>NC_022034.1:41153371-41155959 GCF_000317375.1 Microtus ochrogaster | reverse complement strand
TATAATTCATGTGTACATATATGTGTTTGTATGTAGGTGCATGAGTGTGTGGGTGCATAGGTGTATGAGCACATATTGGGGCACATATTTTTCAAGACACTAAAGCTGGAACTCACTAATTCAGCAAATTTGCATGGCTGGGAGCTACAGGGATCCTTCTGTCTTCACCTTCTCTGACCTTAGATTTTAGGTGTGCACTGCAACACTCGGCTTTGTATAGACATGCTGGGGACGCAACTCAGTTCCTCACCCTTGTGATTGACTCATCTCCATAGCCCCTGGTGTGAGCATTTAGTTCTATCTCAGAGACTTAAGAATCCTTCTTCAACCCGCTTGTAGGCTGTACTTAAGTCATCAGGCATTTAATGAGGATCTGTCACATGCTGACCCTTGGATTTAGTGCTGTCAAGGAAACAAATATCCCTCGAACAGGCCTAATAGCCAAGGCGTTTACAATCTATTTATGACATCACTTTAACACATAAAATCATTAAGACCTAATTAGTGGTACTAATCTAAAGGCCATAGTCATTTAAATCTGTACTCAGCAGGGCTGCAAGTCCATCCTCCAACTAGGTGAGAGCTATAATGAACTCTAAGAGTGGGAAGCAATTTTTAAGATTAAATGAAAAATGACTTTAAGACTAGAAAATGAGCTTATAGTATCCTCTTGGTATTAGGTATCTCAACAGTGATAACCTTCAGGTTGCAATGGTGCTGACTGACATGTTTCATTGGAGAGAATCAGAGTTAGTATTTTAAGAACAGGAAAAAGAGGAATTTCGTTGTCTACAAAGAAACAGATAAGACACTAAATCGGAGGCCTTCTGATTCAGACTAGAGAAACTAATTAATACTTGTGAAGATAGAAGTAGTCTGACACAAGGCAAAAGAGAGAAAGATTTGCATGTGTTTCACATGCCCATGCATTGTACTGTGTCTCATTCAAACTACAACTGTACAGTTTCAATGATTTATATCCCTGAAACTATCTCCCAAAATGATCTTAATATCCCAAAGTCAACCAAAAGTAGCCCATATCGTGGGATGCCTCCATTAAGGCGCTATCAGCATGATGTAATGCTGTCAGAGAAGTTTTTAACAGTAAGTTTTACTATCATATAATAGCCCCGTTCCATCACTAGTGATTGATTTCCTTGCCTATATCCCCATAATCAGAGCAATCAAGGTTCCACCACCAGAAATACTCCTGATATTTATAAATGTTCAGACTTTATTGGTCCTAACTGAGATGTTCAATCCAGCTTGTGAAAATCAAGTAGGCAGTTTAAACTCAATTCTTCCAGTTAGGAATTTCAGGAAAGTGGTTTTCTTTCATCTGGCCAAGTTTCACAGCAAATTTCCAACATCCCCCCACAATGGTAAACCATCTGACCAGATGGCCCTGCCCTCCTAAGCAGGTACTTTAGTCTCTGGGGACTTCGCCTCTCCCATCAGGTGCTCCTCAGAACTGTTGGCTTTTCAACAGACAAGGAAGTTCCTTTTTCCTAGCAGAAGACTTCCAAGTTCCTTATATTTCCTGCAGAATCAGTGCATGTTTGCCCTAGTTTACTTCTCTGTTGCTCTGATAAATACAGGTTGAAACCCACTTCAGGGAGGAGAGGGTTCCTTTGGCTTAAAGGTTACAGTGCATCTTCAAGGAAAGGTGAGGCAGGAACCAAGAGGCAAGAACTAATAAACAAGGAATAAATGCCTCTTGTTATATTTCCTTTGACTTTCTCAGACACTTTTATGTACAGCCCAGGCCCGCCTGTTCAGTGATGGAATAATCCACAGAGGGCTCAGGCCTCTCACAGCCATCAGCCATCAAGAAAATATCTCCCAGATTTGCACACAGAGCAGTCGGATAGAGGCATTTCTTCATTCAGTTGAGGTTCTTCTCAAGTGAATCAATCATGTTAAACTGACAAAAACAAACAAAAAACAAAAACAACCAACCAGGACAGTGCCCCACCTCTGCCAGATGAAAGGAAACTGCTAACACAACCAAATAGATTTGCTACATTTTCATTTTTTAAAATGTATTCCTCTATGTTAGTCAGTATTGTAAGACCAGGAAATGTGCCAGGCTGTGCCAGTGCACGCTTTTAATCCCAGCACTCTGGAGGCAGAGACAGGTGGATCTCTCTGAGTTGAAAGTATACAGGGTGAGTTCCAGGACAGCCAGGGCTGTTACATACAGAAATCCTGTCTTGAAAAAAGAAAAGAAAAAAGAAAGAGGAACTGCAGTGAATGAAGCAAGTGCAGGATCACTTTGTTAAGCAAATGACATCATTCCAGTCTCTGTGTATTAGTCACTTTTTTATTGCTGTGATGAATCACAATAACTGAGGCAATCATTATAATAAATAGCTTATTTGGGCTTATGCTCCCCGAGAGTTACAGTCCATGATGGCAGAATAAAGAAAAGCAGAAGGAGCAGGAAGCTGGAAGCTCACATCTTGATCCACAAACCTAAACATTTCACACTGGGAGTGGAACAAGGTTTTGTTTTTTTAATTAATTAATTTATTTATTTATTAAAGATTTCTGCCTCCTCCCCACCACCGCCTCCCATTTCCCTCCCC
>NC_022034.1:41149055-41152884 GCF_000317375.1 Microtus ochrogaster | reverse complement strand
AGTGAGTACATCTCATGTTCCTCTTTTTGGGTCTGGCTTACCTCACTCAGGATAGTGTTTTCTATTTCCATCCATTTGCATGCAAAATTCAAGAAATCATTGTTTTGAAACCTCAGATCCCACCCCTACTGACATACTTCCTCCATCTCCTAAACCCACCCAATCACCTCCATTAACTGGGTATTAAAACATCTGAGTCCATGGGGGATGCTCTCAATAAAACCACCACACCCTATAAATCAAGTGTTCTGAGAGTCTGATCTAGAAGATTTCTTTCAAGGACATTTCAAGTGCGTAGTGGGAAAACCTCTCCACAAAGACTGTCTGGGATTTTTGTGTTCTTACAAGTTGATTATCCCTTATGTTAAATGCTTACTTCCAGATGCAGAACACTGACTCTTTAATATTTTGTAATATTTGTGTGTATATAAGACAATATCTTAGGTAAAAGATCTAAGCCTAAATCTGAAATTCATTCATGTTCCAAATACATCTTAGAGACATAGTCTCATACATGTAATATGATGATAATTTGCATAATACTTTGGTGCATGTATCTTCACTGCAACTCATCGTAAACAAGTCCAAGTCTACCTGTATCCCTGTACTGATGTCCAAAAGTTTAGATCCTGAAACATCTTAGCTTTTTTGTAATCCAATTAGTAGGGACAGTAGGTTGCATCTACTATGAGCAACTTAATAGCAGGTATGTTAATTCCTACCATCAGGTTCCATACCCAGCTGACAGCTGCAATCATGCCTGTCACTCAACACTCAAGGAAAACATAGTATCATTATATTCATACTGAAAGAATTTTCTTATTAATTTATATATGCATAATTGCAGTACCTCTTCAAAGGACATCTCTTGCTATTTTCCAGATTTGAATAAAAACCCATCCGTTAAGTAAGTTCAGTGCATATTATATTTGTGTGTTCATATAGTATAAGTATGCATATGTGTATGTTTGTGTGGTGTTTACATAGTGCATATGTGCAGTGTGTGTATGCATATGCGCAGGTGGGTGTTGTGTATACATACATGCACACGTATGTGTGCATGCTTATTTGCATATGCCTTCTCCTGTGGAGGCTGGAGATAAATGTTGGTTTTCTTTCTCCACTGCCTTCCATCTTTTTAGTTCTGTTTCCCTAAATGTCTCATTAAAGTTGAAGCTCACCAGTTTTGCCAGACTGGCTTGTCAGAGAGCCCACAGGATCTGTTTGTCTCAGCCTTTCTGTGCTGGGGTGATAAACACACCACATCAGGAAATCACAGAAGCATTAGCAGTTGACAAAAATAGAAAATTTATGTCCATATCATTGTTGAAAATGTATGTTGTCATTGTTGAAGATATCATTGTTTCTTTTGTTATTTACCAATTATTTTACATCAAATACTATTCAAGTAAGCTCCAGATAATCATGGATTTTTTTATCCACTAACACAGTTGGCCAATTTGGAGGCAAATCCGGGCCCAATAATTATGGACACAACACAGTGACTTATGGGGTCTGCCTTTCAGAAAGGCAGCAATCTGGGTTCCAGGTTTAATTAATAGATTGCTTCCTTAGCATGCAGGAAGCCTTGATCTGGGCTAGGTGACTTAGTCTACAGAAGGTTTAATCCCCAGCACCATGTCAACCAGGTGAGGTGATACATGCTTATATTCCTGGAATTTGATAAGTAGAGACCAAAGGATCAGGAGTTCGAAGTCATCCACAGCTGCTTCGTGCACCTGAGACCACCATGGGCTTCATGAGAAACTGGTTAAAGTTTTTATTTTTTGTTTAGTTTGATTTTTGTTTTTCCAGACAGGGTTGCTCTGTAGCTTTGAAGCATGTCCTGGAACTCTCTCTTGTATACCAGACTGGCCTTGAACTTACAGAGATCTGCCTGCCTCTGCCTTCTGAGTGCTGGGATTAAAGGCCTGTGCCACCACTGCCCAGCTAGAACCTGATTCCCCTTAAGTGTGAAGAAAAAAGAAAAAAATTAGACACTGTGTAATTTCCCCAATCCATACACCTTAAATTTTTTAATTCACATACGCTGGCTTCAAGGCTGCATTTTTCAGATACTTTTTCATAAATACACTCTTACATCACTTAACATTTGAGTGGGTTCTAAACAATGAATCATTAATCAAATTCTTGTTATCATATCACCCCAGAGCAATACCTGCATCAACCTAGTTCAGCCACTACTAACCATCTAAGCAATATGGCGTATGGACATAATAAAAGGATATACATAGAGATGTGATGGAACCCATTTACATCTGATGAACAGACTACAAGACTGAATGAAGCCCACGAGAAAAGCCTGCAGTCAGGAGACAGTAAACACCAGTTGTATGAGTCTGTAGTCGGCGTCACAGAGCATGGTGCTATAATAAACCATTCTAATGAATAAAAGGAATTTTTAAATAACAAATATGAAAATTCTGTTTCTCTCAGCTATCAGCTTTAGCTCATGCTTGCTTAGAAACTCTGAGGGGCTCTGTCTGGAGTCTTCTGCTTTCATGTTTTTGGCCATAATTTGGATGGGAGGGCAATGTGAATATAATCTAATAGGTATTTTAGAAACATAAAACCCAGTTAATATGTAGACCAAGAGCATATCAATTTATTTTCCATATCAAATATTTTGTATAGTGCACCGTATTTTCTGTGCGCCCCCCCCCCATGGAGCTGCTTACCCCAGTGTCACAGGAAACACACAGAGGCACACATGAACATGCTGCTATGATGTGCATGCTACAGTGTCATGGGGTGATTGGGGATTTTCATGACCATTGTGATCTTGTGAGACCACTTCTGTAAACATGATCCATCGCTGATGTGAACCATGTCGGCAGCAGGGGTCCAAATCCACATTTAGGAGCTGTTTTCCTGTGGTGCTTGCGCTTCTTGTATTTGTGGCTGCCGTTTTGTGACACATCTCCCCTTTGTTCTGAAACTAGAAGATGAGCCTCAGCAAGCACCGAGCACCAGCCATCTCCTCCCAAGCTCGTTCTTCCTGCTTCTTTTTCTCTGTGTCATCTGTCCCTCCGCACTGCCGCTACAAAGCCTGAGTTGTGCTTTGCAAACTTCTGTCTCCCAGTTTCTGAACTCTGCCTTCTAAAGAAAAACAAAGTGACTTTTACTTCCCTGATTGCACCTCTACCAATTTTCTGTAACTTAAGCTGTCGCTTTCAGCTGCTGAATCAAAAAACATACCACCGCGATGATAGCAGCTTTCGCTCGTCACCTTTTCCATACACAGGCGGGGGCCAAATGCACAAGGCTAAAAAACAGAAATTTTAAAACATGGTTTTCTGGGACAGCATGAATAATGTCAGTTTGTTTCAGTGAACTACAAATCTGTATATTGCTATATCTTTAGAGTTTCTTTTTAATCCAATACTGGTTGTGAAATAACTTTTTTTTACTTTGAAGGCAATTGTGCCTTCCAGTTGATGGTGGTTAGTATCCATTGCTAGCGTGATAGAGCACAGAATCCCCTGGGGGAACGGCCTCTGTACATGCCTAAGGGGAGATTACCAAGGCTGCACTAACTGAGGAGACAGGATCTGCCCGCTGTGTGTGGATGAGCCCACACCCCAAATATCATCCACCCAATTGTTTATATTTTTCTGTGTTGCATCCCAAGGTTGCTTTGGGTACATTTAATTCAAACGGTGAAACATGTAGCATTGAAGACATCGCACTTCTCCTTAAAGATGTGACTGACATAGCCATAGCTCACATTGTGTTACACTACACCAGGAGACTGCCATTTTGAATCAAAAATTTGCAATCAAGATTCTATCTGTGGGGGCTGGAGAGA
>NC_022034.1:41139651-41148280 GCF_000317375.1 Microtus ochrogaster | reverse complement strand
ACACACACACACACACACACACACACACACACACACACTCCCCCTTCAGCTTTCACTTTCACCAATAGAACACTGGCAGAACTCTTTCCGTTAGTAATATTGAATGGTACCCTAATAACACGGTAACTGCTTCTTTAAAAATGTAGATTCAGGAATTTTTGAGGCAAGATCTTACAATGTAACTCAGGCTGGCTTAGAACTTGTGATCTCCCTGTCGTCCCCTCTTGAATGCTGGCATTTCAGGAACAATCTCCACACCTAGCCAACTTTCAAATTTCCTTTTCTCTTTAAGTACTTCATTTATTTACCTTGATTATCAAAACAATATTTTTTGCTTAATATTTTTTTAAATTAGCAGAGCAATTTTGTTCTGGCATTGCCATATGTACTCTGTTGATCCTTTGTCTCTCCCATGTCATGTCTCCCTTACCTCACCCCCTCCTAATGGTGTTGATCCTCCTCCAAGCAGCCCACATCCCTTTTTACAGCGCATCTATTCTTTTGCCCTCTTCCTTCCACCACCTCCACCCCACCACTTAGGATGAAGACCTGCGGTCCCCTTTCTGCTTCCATGACCTACATTTACAGCTGTGCACCCAACACCATCTTTCTCTCCATGACAAATGTGCAGTTCTTTCCCTCATCTCTGTCAAGTGCTCTCATCTACCCGATCCCTTTAGCTACCATCCAGCAAAGGCTGTGCTCTCTTTCCCCACATACCCTGAAGGCAGCTCTGAGTTCCTCTTGATCTTGTTTTTTACTTCAATATGTTGCAGAGTTGCCAGTCTTAACAAACATATGATGGAATTATATGGAAATCAGTTGCCTTACAGCTCTAGAAAGGTGTAGACTTGGATACAAATAAAATGTGCCCTTTTTCTACAAAGCCAATGAGTAGCTAAGCTGGGAAAGGAAAACAGGGGGTCCAGCTCCTGTATCATCCTATCAGCCTGAAAGATGGCTTTTATTTTTATTTTAATAGGACTGAAAGTACCTAGCTCTAGTTTTGTGTTAGGCAGAATTCTATCTGTGTATAACTGAGGAAATTTGACTTCAAAAGTGTATAGAATTATTCTATGATGGAAAGTATTCTGATTTAAAAGCTGTTTTAAGTGCATGTATTTATGGGCACCACACACCTGTTGTGTGATATTTGTACACTGTTTGGAGATATATTGCTGGGAGGTATAGGAAGGAATTCTGGGCAGAGAGAAGACATAGAAGGAGTTAATTAAGAGCAGAGGAGACACAATGAGACATGGAAGGAATTGGACATACAGAATGAAAGTGAGGCAAAAAGCCACATGGTAAAACATAGATTAATTAAAACAAGGTAATTTAAGTTATAAGATCTAGTGGGACAAGCCTAAGCTAAGGCCAACCTTTCGTAATAAATAAGTCTCTGTATTGTTATTTAGGACCTGTTCAAAGGAAAATCTAACTACATATGGCGTCTAACATGGAGACTCATAGATACACATAGGGCATGAGAAATCAGCCTCCTGGGTAGGCTTGGAGTACAGAGGCCTGACTCTTTTAAAGAGGCCCTGCTGTGCACCAGAGCACTTGAGTAGCTGACATGCTATGTAAAAATGCCTGCCCCATTTTGGACACAGCAGCTCCCCAGAACTGGGACAGTAAACACATTGGTATGAGACTAGGCTTTTAGTGAACTGAGAGGGGCGGATCTAACCACCAGAGTCACACAGTAGAAGTCTAGCAATTTAAGATTTGGCTCACACTGTTGGAGAAAACTGTAAATGGATAGAAAATTAGATCCAGACTGAGGAATATCTCTGAACAGATATGATATTCTCAAGATGTGCTTAGATGCTAAAGAACAAAAAAATGGGTATAAACAGTCTTGAAAATAGTTTAAAAATAAAAAAACAAAGTTTTAAAGAAAGAGTAAAGTAATATGAAAAATAATCCACATAAAGATGGAAAATACACAGGGCATCTAGATCCTGTATGGTGTTTTGTTGATTTTGAATTTTTTGAATGCTAATAATGTGTAAAAAGCAATAGCTACTGAGAGACATTGATTATTGAATAAAGAATCTTTATTATTTATTATTATAGAATTTCATACATATGAATATTTATAATACAGTTTGGTTATACCATCCAAACAGACTTATAAAGTTAACAAATTCTTTACCTGCTCAAATAGAAAATATCATCTTTAGCTGACCTGTGCACATCATACATTATATACTTGTATTAATGCAGGTATGTACATTACCTTTAAAAGTTTATGTGTTTTCAGAAGAAAAAGGACCAGACACCAATAATGATAAGTAACTCAACAATGATAATTCCAATCTCAAAATGCCTCTGTTGCAATTTCCTCACAATTCTTCATCCAGAACAACTTCAAAACTGCTAGCTGAGATGGATTAGCCTCAAAGACTATCTAGGCAGAACTTCAGATAAGCCTTGCACTTCCCTGTTACACCAAGACTGTACAACAGCTAACTCTCCAAAGATGTGACCATAATTCCAGTTTTCTCAGGGTCCCCTAAAGATACTGTCACCTTCAAATAACAGGAAGCAGTCAAGCCAAAATGACACCCATGTTCCCAAGAGGTGGGATGGGTGGTTATTGGTCATTCCATGGGTTAAGGATATTTGTCATCATTTGGGGAGGTTGGTTTCAAGGTGTTATTGGTAAATGGTTAGGGGGAAAGATGAACAAAAGAGATCTCAGATTCAGATTTTTTCTTTCTAAAGAAAAAAGAGATGGGGGAAATAGTATAGAAATGATGGGATAAAAGAGTGGATTTTTGAGTTTACTTTTGAACAACTTAAATACTTAACATTAGTTTGTATTTTTATATTGATTCAAATTTAAGATATTTTATACTGTATATATGTTTCTAATCTTGTTTTAGATGTTGTACCTATAAACCTCATTTAAAAGTATAATGTAAAGTGTTAGTCCCTGGAAGCTACTTAAGATAAAGAAGAAATACAGGTTAGTAGTTACTCTTCTATAATAATCAAACAGAGTCATGTTAGGTATGTTTTCAAAGTCAAAAAGAGATATAATTTAGAGAGAGAGAGAGAGATAGGCAGACAGATGGATAGATAGATATATAGATAGATAGGCAGATAGATGATTGATAGATAGATGATAGATAGATAGATAGATAGATAGATAGATAGATAGATAGATAGTCTTCAAACACTTCAAAGACATACAGAATAGGGCATTTAAAACATTTTAATGACATAATTCTTTGTGCGAGAGTGAGACATGTCTGCTCCTGGTAGCACCTATTTACTTCAAAAAAGAATGGTAGGCACTGAAGAATCTTCATATGGAGTTTTCTTTTATGGTGGCAAAGTTCATCATCTGTTCAAGAAACTGCCCTTGCTACAACTACTGACAGAATGCTGTTCCAATTGCACAAATGGGACACAAAACAAGGCAATTGCTGAGTTTGTTAAGACAAGGTAGGACCATCCTTCAAAATTCCTGCTTCACAGAAAAGTCTGTTAGATATTTTAGGCCTGTAAGCCAAAAACAGATGCCTCTATGTTGCAGACAAACCTTGAATGACTGTCCAGGCAGTCAGCTATCTCTGCTGTTTCTATAGCTTTGGAAATTGTTTACTCTACACTTCCTGTTTCCTCAGTAAAAATATATCCGTCTGGGGTTTCTGATGGAGTTAAAGATGAAATAGTTGTATTTTCAGTTTTCCTTGCTACAAAATTCAATAAAAAAATAAAGGATATGGAAAGTGTATAAGCTTGAAGAGACACAAGAGCTGAAATTATTTATCTAAAAAGAAGTTTTCAGGTATAAAATGATATTTTTAAGATGACAATATAAGTTATAATAGAAACTGGTTTAGGTTTAAAACTTTAAATTTATCAAAATAAGATAGATGGTGTACTTTCTCCAAATATGCAAATTCTAATGTACTGGACATAATGAATGTAATTCTTACCTGATAATTGTTCATATTCTATATAGTTTTACTATGTTAGAGTTAAAAACTTTTCCTTTTCATTTATATAAAAAGGAAAATGCAGGATCAATCCTTTGTCTAAGCCTTGGTAGAAGTAAGAGCTCTCTAGTGGCTTGGTTGCTTTGCTTTTCTGATCTTCAACTTGAACCCCAATCTCTCTCTCTGGGTTTTTATTATTCATGCTACACTGAACCTAGTCATAAACATATAGCTGGCTTAAGGAAAACTGGGAACAATAATTTATTTTATTCATTTTTTTTATATTTTGATTGAATTGTTTTCCCAACTCCAAATCTCCCATCCTCCCTATTCACCCAATCTCTCTCTCTCCTTCTCAGCTAAAACAAAACAAACAAATCAAAATCAAAATGAAAGACCAATAAGACAAATAATAAAGCAGAAACTCCATGAAAGAAAAAGGAAAATGTGGTGGGATATTTGTACATTGTTTGATGATATATTGCTGTTTGATAAAGAGCTGAATGGTCAAAACTTAGGCAGGATGTGTGGCACAATTAATAAAATATTAATTTTATTAGATATTAGGGTTCAAAGTAAAGGTCAGAAAAGCAAAACAGCCGGTCACTGGCTCTTACATTTACCTCAGTCTGAAATGACTATCCTGCCTCTGTAATCCTCAGAATGAGATTATGTCTATGTGCTGACTTCTCCCATCTTAAATTTCTCTCCGTGGCTGGGATTAAAGGCATGTACCACTACCTCCCAGTTTCTATGTGACTACTGGGATTAAAGGGGTGTGTGTGTGTAACCACTGCCTTATTTATAAGGCTGACAAGTGGGGCTGTTTTCCCCTCTGATCTCTGGCAAGCCTTATTTATTAAATTACAAATGAAATGAAATGTCACTACAAGGAGGTACAGGTGGGACTTCTGTGCAGAGAGAAAAGGTAGGAGGAGATAATCAAGGGCAGAAGAAACTCCAATGTGACATGGAGGGGTCAGACATAAAAACTGAAACAAAGGTTAAAAATTTGCATGGTAAAAGGTGGATTAATAAAAGCAAATTAACTTAAGTTATAAGACCTAGTGGGACAAACCTAAGCTAAGAATGGTTGAGCTTTCACAATTAATAATAAGTTTCTGCGTCATTATTTGGGATGTGATTCTGCCATGATAGTATGTCAAACACTCTTCTGCCCTAAAACCATCTCCTCTATGGCCTTTTTCACTTATCAAGCTTGCTCTGTGGCCATGGCACCCTGAATACTCACATTTCTGATCTCATTTCGTCTGATAATAAGAATTAAAATTTCCTTCACATCTTCACGAGGGAAGGGTAGCTCATATGTTTTCTCTATAACAATAACATCCTATTACTTAGACTTAGGCCAGTCCATTTATCCACTTGACTACTGAAGCGGATCTTAGTTGCTCCCAAGTTTGTGCAATTATAAATACAGCTGTTCTAAACATCTGTATGCAGGTTGTGTGGCTCAAATTTTCAACTCCTTTAAATTTTCAATATTCAAATGCCAAACAGTATGAATGATGGATCGTGTAACATAAGTTGCATTTTGCAAGAAACTACTAAATTGTCTTCTACAGTAGATAAGCCATTTGACATTCCAAGAAGTTGTGAACAAGAATTTCTGTTGCTCCATGTCTCTACCAAAATTTCTGGAGTTTGGCCATCTAATAACTAGCTATATAATTCATGTCATGGTGGTTTCATTTTGTAATTTTTCCTGATATAAACTACTGTGTAGAGCACCTTTTCATATGCCGATATCCTAGATATATATCTTCTCTGGTGAGATGTCCCGTAAAAATCTTTGGACTCTTTTACAATTGAATTTGATTGCTTATTGTTTGGATTTTAGAGTTCTTTGTATATTGTAGGATAAAGCTTTTTATGAGTTATGTCTTTTGTAAATTATTTTCCTAGACCCTAATTTTATTTCTCATTGCCTTAATAAATTTCCCTGCTATTTATTTTTCTTTTTGGTATTGAGTAGTAGTGATGGCAGCAATTGATTTCTTACTACCCCTTGAGAGAGGATACTTTCAGTGGTTGTGCAATCCCTCAGTTGTCCTCAATCAGGTAAGAATGCTTTCTCACATGTACTTTTAGTTTTCTGGGAGATTTTGTTTGTAAAATTCATTCATTAGTCCTAAATTTTTTTCAATGCTTCTGTTGAGGTGGCTCTGTTTTTGTACTCTTTGGATTAGTGTGTCCAAATTACATTGACTGAGTTGAAATGTTGAATCACTTTTGTTTTGCATTCATAGGATAAACTGCACTTGGTCTTGATTTATTAGCAGTGTCCCAAGTGGTGGCCTGTGAGTTCTTCACTGCATTAGTTTCTGTTAAAGCTATCTTTAAAAGTAAAAAACAAACAAAAAAAAAAACTGGGTGGAGCAAACCACAGAAACTGATTGTTTCACACTTCTGGAACCTATGACTTAGTATCTTTTAAATGAAAAATTATAGCTGGGCATGGTGACCCATAGCTAAAATTCTGGGTCTGTGGAGGCTGGGAAGCTGAAGGATTTCTAGGTATTTAAGGCCAGACTGGGTAACAGAGAGATACAAACCAGTCTGATCTAAAAATGAAACCCTCGATAGGGAAATGGCTCAGTAAATAAAGCACTTGTCACATATGTGTGAGGTCCGGAGTTCAAATTCCCAGAAACAACATGTAAGGTGAATACGGTAGCAAGCATTTATAATCCCAGCACACCTGTGTAGGTGGAAACTGAAGAACCAGAATCTGACACGACAGCTATCCTAGTATATGCAGCAGAGAAGAACAAGAGACTCTGCTTTAATTAAACTGGAAGGCAAGGACCTTCACAGATGTACCATGAGAATCATATACATTAACACATACATACAAACACCATGGGAATTACATACACTAACATGTACACACGTAACACTATAGGAATCATATACACTAACACATGAATACATAACACTGTGGGAACCATATACACTAATAATACACACATAACACCATGGGAATCACATACACTATCACATACATACATAACACCATGAGAATCATATACACTAACACATACACATATAACACCACAGGAATCATATGCACTAACACAAACACACATAATACCATAGGAATTACATACACTAATGCATACACACACAACACCATAGGGGTCATATGCACCAACACACATACATAACACCATGGGAATCACATATACAAATATCTTATAAAGAAAGGAAAGGAGGGTAGATGAATTGGGGGAAGAGGGAGAAATGTCTAGAGGGAGAAAGATAAAAGAAAATTTTTTCTCTTAATGAACAGGAAGTAAATATAAATATCAGAGTCTTTGATGGCTCAGTTTGTGCTTTCCTCTGAACTCCCTGGAGTCTGGCCTGTCTCTAAGCCTGTATAAATCCTCATTGAAACTATAGGCATGCAGTATTGGGGGATGGGCATTCCTTCCCTGTGCTTTCTTCTTGCTGAGATATTCTATTCCATACATATCTGCTCTTTGTGTTTTTCATCTCTGTCTTTCCCATCCAATAAAACTGCACATTGTTCTTTGTTCTCTGTTTCTCCTTTGTTTCAGGAGAAAGGAAAGGACTCTCATGGAAAAGACAAATAAATGGAAGCATCATTGCTCACTTGTGTTTTTTAAATGATTATGTACTGTATAGCTTCCAGTGCTTTGCATTACTTTTGAATATCATCCCACTGTTTAGCCAGGCTGCAATTGGTACAAAAGGGAGGGGCTATTTGATAAACGTTACTCACTAGTACTAGAATCAGAACCCAAGGGGCTGGGTCTGTATCTTAGCCGGCAGAATACATGAAGCTCTAGGTTCATAAATCCGAAATGGTAAGGTGTGGCTGCCAGCATGGTGCCTAGTGTTCAAATGGTAGAAGTTGGAAAATCAGAAGTTCAAGGTTATCCTCAGCTACATAGAGTTTGAGACTGGACAGATGTATATAGACCTTCTCAAAACAACAAAAGGGAAAAATGTGTAATTAATGTCTTCAAAAAAGAGTTACACAATGCAATGTGTTTTTGATTCCTATCTATTAATTTACAGCTTAAATAACTGTTATACAGTGATTAATTCTAAATGTTAATGTTCAGTTTTACAAAGTTTTTAATTTTATAATTGATGAGTTATAAGAATTTTAAAGCAGCATTAAATTACTCTTAATTAAGTTGAAATATTCTTTATTTTTATTACTTGGTTTTAAAAGATAATTTCATCATTTTAACATCATATAATTTTTAAATGATAAATTTAACATGATTTCATTGCTTACTTTTTATATTACATAGAAAATAATTTTAAACAAAATTCAAGAGGCTCCTTATCCTGCCCATATTTTCTTTTTTTTATTTTTATTGAAAAAAATTTCCGCATCCTCCCAGCCTCCCATTTCCCTCCCCCTCCTCCTGCCCCTCTTCCCCTCCCCCCACTCTCTCCCCCTCCCTCTCCAGTCCAAAGAGCAGTCAGGGTTCTCTGTCCTGTGGAAACTCCAAGGTCCTCCCCACTCCATCCAGGTCTATCTAGGAAGGTGAACATCCAAACTGGCTAGGCTCCCACAAAGCCAGAACATGAAGGAGGATCAAAACCCCATGCCATTGTCCTTGGCTTCTCATCAGCCCTCATTGTTCACCATGTTCAGAGAATCCGGTTTTTTC